>NC_069504.1:88587290-88682290 GCF_027579735.1 Bombina bombina | reverse complement strand
AAAAAAAACAAAATAAAAAAAACCCTAGCCTACAATAAACTACAAATAGCCCTTAAAAGGGCCTTTTGCGGGGCATTGCCCCAAAGTAATTAGCTCTTTTACCTGTAAAAAAAATACAAATACCCCCCAACAGTAAAACCCACCACCCACACAACCAACCCCCCAAATAAAAAGCTAACTAAAAAAATCCAAGCTCCCCATTGCACTTAAAAGAGCATTTGGATGGGCATTGCCCTTAAAAGGGCATTTAGCTCTGTTGCAGCCCAAGTCCTAATCTAAAACTAAAACCCACCCAATAAACCCGTAAAAAATCCTAACACTAACCCCAGAAGATTTACATACAGTTTTGAAGATCCGACATCCATCCTCCAAGAAGCCGGGAGAAGTCCTCAACGAAGCGGCCAAAGTCTTCATCCAAGCCTGCAGAAGTCTTCACATAGACGGCATCTTCTATCTTCATCCATCCGGCGTGGAGCGGCTCCATCTTCAAGACATCCAACGCGGAGCATCCTCTTCTTTCCGACGACTACCGATGAATGAAGGTTCCTTTAAATGACATCATCCAAGAAGGCGTCCCTTAGATTCCAATTGGCTGATAGAATTCTATCAGCCAATCAGAATTAAGGTTGAAAATATCCTATTGGCTGTTGAAATCAGCCAATAAGAAGATTGAGCTTTCATCCTATTGGCTGATCCATTCATTGGTAGTCGTCGGAAAGAAGAGGCTTGATAAGTAGGTCCCTTTGTCTAAGAAGTACACGTTTAAAGAGAAACACATTTTTTCTATTGGCTCGAGAGTTGGTGACATCACATGATATATCACCAGCAAGAGTAAGAGCCATGGTTGTCTTGAGAGGGCAGTAGTGGACAAATACTTGCCTCTGGAACTTTGCCCTTTATAAGAGTAGGAGAGAACTTGTCACTTTTCTTAATAATGTTGAACCACCATTTTTTAAATAAAAGTTCTGCTCATGTCTAAAAACAAGCAACTCCTGTCCCACACGTTGACATTCTGCTAGATTATGAGTCTTGCGTTAAGCTGAAAAAGCAGCATTAATAGGTCCTAACCCTGCTTTTTCACTACCGCTGCTATTACGAGTCTTGCAGGTTTAGGGGCACCGCACACTTCTTTGGCCTTATAGCAAAACGATTTACGTAAACTTCGTAAACCCTTTTTTCCATGGGACTTCCATAATGCCGGTATTACGACTCTGTCCTGGGAAGCCAAAAAGTGAGCGGTACACCCTCTACCTCCAAGATCCCTAACGCATTCTAAAGTCAGTAGTTAAGAGTTTTATGGTACAATGCCGTAGCATAAAACTCATAACTAAAGTGCTAAAAAGTGCACTAACACCCATAAACTACCTATTAACCCCTAAACCGAGGCCCTCCCACATCGCAAATACTAAAATTAAAATTTTAACCTCTAATCTGCTGCTCCCGACATCGCACCACTATAATAAACATATTAAGCCCTAAACTGCCGCACTCCCACCTTGCAAACACTAGTTAAATAATATTAACCCCTAATCTGCTATCCTTAACATCGCCGCCACCTACCTACATTTATTAACCCCTAATCTGCTGTCCCCAACGTCGCCGCCACTATATTAAATGTATTAACCTTTAAATCTAAGTCTAACCCTAACCCTAACACCCCCTAACTTAAATATAATTTAAATAAATCTAAAGAAAATTACTATAATTAACTAAATTATTCCTATTTAAAACAAAATACTTACCTATAAAATAAACCCTAAGCTAGCTACAATATAACTAATAGTTACATTGTAGCTAGCTTAGGGTTTATTTTTTATTTTACAGGCAAGTTTGTATTTATTTTAACTAGGTACAATAGTTATTAAATAGTTATTAACCATTTAATAACTACCTAGCTAAAATAAATACAAATTGACCTGTAAAATAAAACCTAACCTAAGTTACACTAACACCTAACACTACACTACAATTAAATAAATTAACTAAATTAAAAACAATTAAATAAATTAAATTAAATTAGCTAAATCACAAAAACAAACAAACACTAAATTACAGAAAATAAAAAACAAATTACAGATCTTTAAACTAATTACACCTAATCTAATAGCCTTATCAAAATAAAAAAAGCCCCCCCAAAATAAAAAAAAATCATAGCCTAAACTAAACTATCAATAGCCCTTACTGTAAAATGTAAAAAAAAAAAAGAATCTTTCTCTTTATTTATTTTCAAAGTTTAAAATTACACACAGACCACTTAGAAATCAAACAGTCCCGGACCTGTGACCCCAAAATGTTTTCCTATAAGATTCCAAATACACAATTCCTAATCAACCTACTCTGACATGTCAATGTCAACCAAAACTACTGAGTAATCATTACCTCTGGCTGTGTTTATAATGGAGAAGAATGGCATTTTGTCAGATACAAAGTCTTTGTGCTTTAGGTCCTGCTCAAGATATCACGCTCCCTAGATCCAAGCATAAAATAACACCAAGATCTCTACCCACTAACCTTCACCTCCACATTCCATTCCAGCACCATAAAAGTGAATTGATGAATAGAAATATAGAACAAAAATTTAGATTAGACCTCACTTGCTCCCTACAAAAGTGCTGTCTGGTCTAGTCCCAGGTCTTGCATTTGTTTAGCTATCCCTACATTAATGCTCAGCTTTTGCACTGAGTAAGGCCATATCTTCAGCTAGACTTTATGGAGATATTGTTATTTTTTTGGGCACCTGGATTTTGCTATCACACAAATCTCTATTAATAGTAATGTAACATTCCTGGTTTCATTGAGATATAGCTCTTAGCTGCATTTAATACAAAGACATGTACCTATATATATATATATATATATATATATATATGTGTGTGTGTGTATTTATTTATTTACACAATTTAAACAATCCAAAATGTTCTTTAATGAATGTGTCACTGTAACAGTATTCTTCTACTTTTTAAAACGATCATTATAGTTTGTCAATTTTTTTTTTTAAAGCATATTTGAGGTGTCAATTATACACATAAAGTTCTGGTAAATGGATTCTGAGTTTTATTACAATCTATCTGAGGAGCTGTCATCCAGTCAGAAACAATTTGCATCTCATTTTTACATTATCTGTGACTCAACTGTGTCCATTATATTTTTAATCAAATATGCCTGAAAAAGACAGAAAACAGTAAATCAAACTAAAACGTATATGGTTTGTATTATTTTATATAAATAATACAAAAATATTATCAAAGCAGGTTTGCTAGTCTTCAACATTTAGTATAAGTAATCCCATTAATAATAAGCTAAAACCTAATTCAGGATCTGATTGATTGAGAAACAGAGTCACAGCTGTTATTTGCAGTGATTTCAAAGTATTCCAGAAAAGAATGCAGAAGGTTTACCTCCCTGGAGCCAAACCAGCTCCTAAAGGCTGGGGGCTCTGTGCTACACTAGTCTTTAATCCTAGACTGTACTCAGGGCAGTGGGTTCGCACTTTGTGTGGCCTATGGAACAGGTGGCTTGGCAATTGATTAGTTGTACTGCCCATCAGTACAAACGTTTTTTGCAATGCTATAAAAGTGAGTGTGATTTTGCGTCTATTTCTTACCAACGGGAACACGAACAGGAGTGAGCAAACATTTTCCTCTTGTGAAATCGTAACTGCTGCCTTGCGATGAGACATTGCAAGTGGCAATTGCAGGTGGACACTACTTGCAAACCTGTCCACCTGTAGGGATGGTAAATTTTGGCTTATGTAAATGTTTGTGATTGTAAAATATTTGCACATCTGTTTTATTCGTGTAAAGTAGGCTTACTGGATAGAACCAGAGGTGTCCCAGAACCCTGTCAGGTGTGAACGAGGGGCTGACTGAGGGCTGGAACATTCTAGAGGGGTGGTTGGAGTTTTTCACCTAAACATTGTCCAACCATGTGTAATCTATAAAAACTCATGAGGTATCTCCTCTTGTAGTTGAGTCACGCTTTTACAAAGCTGATAGGGTTTTGTATTGTGCAAATGTTATAGTGGACTGCTTTTTATTTAAAGATATTTGTTTTAATAAGTTTGTTTAGTAATGCTTTGAATGTGTTTTTGTAATGCCAGTGTTCTAAAATAACATGTCTACCATAGGAATGCGCGACCTACGTCACTTCCGGGGACGTAAATCAGCTGCTGAAGGTTTGTGGCGCTCACTGCGTATGCGCTAGAGGCCCAACATCCTTCAAACAGCTGTATAGGGACTGCCCTTCACGCACATGACACATAACGCATGCAGCACAGTGATTACTGCTAGTATACAGATATAACAGATTTTGCATCTGTGTTTATTAGTATCGGACTTGCACAGTTTACATTTTTATAAGTCAGATCTCTATGCTACTCTAAATTCAGCAATCTGTTTACAGCATTTAACGTGCAGCCAGCATGAGGGCGCCCACAACATTCTTAGCTAAAAATCACAGGGCCCGTGTGTCGCCTCTCACCCTGCTTTAAACAGTTGTAAGTCTGGATAAAATGGGAACACAGGCCCTGTGATTATTAGCTAAGTATGTTGTGGGCGCCCTCATACTGTTATATTAGGCTGGCTGCACGTTAAATGCTGTAAACAAATCGCTGAATCCTCGCTGAATTTAGAGTAGTGTAGAGATCTGACTTATAAAACTGCGCAATTCCGATACTAATAAACACAGATGCAATCTGTTCTCTCTGTATACTAGCAGTAATCCCTGTGCTGCATTTGTTATGGGTCATGTGCGTGAGGGGCCCTTGCAGTCCCTATACACTCCCCTGTGGTTATTAAAATGCAGCTCAGTCACCTATTGTGCCTTAAACAGCTGTTTTAAGGAGGTTGGGCCTCAAGCTCATGCGCAGTGAGCGGCACAAACCTCAAAAAGCTGATTCACGTCACCGGAAGTGACGTGGTAGGCACATTCCTACACAGTAGACAACTTAATTTACTTGTTCTATGCAGGGATAAGGTAAATGTTGCGAGATAGAGGCAGCTCTATTGATTTATATTTATTTATAACTGAACTGATCTTGCAACTCCTGTCTTTGACAGGTAACAAATCTTTAGGAATTATGCAATGTTTGAGTTACAATCTTGTGTGTGTTTTTTGAGTGAGATATTAAAGGGGCAGTAATGCCAAAATTAAACTTTAATTCATTGGATAGAGCACAACATTTTTAAACAACGTCCCATTTTACTTCTATTATCAATTTTGTTTAGTTTTTTTTGTATCCTTAGTTAAAGCTTAGATCTAGGTGAGCTCAGGAGCAGTTTGAAATAATCTTTATAGCAAGGTTATACATAATTGCAAATATTACTGCCTGAGACCCCTATTTATCAAGGGCTGGCGGACCTGATCCGACACTGCGGATCAGGTCCGCCAGACCTCGCTGAATACGGCGAGCAATACGCTCGCCGTATTCAGCATTGCACCAGCAGCTCACAAGAGCTGCTGGTGCAACGCCGCCCCCTGCAGACTCGCGGCCAATAGGCTGCCAGCAGGGGGGTGTCAATCAACCCGATCGTACTCGATCGGGTTGATTTCCGGCGATGTCTGTCTGCCTGCTCAGAGCAGGCGGACAGGTTATGGAGCAGCGGTCTTTGTGACCTCTGCTTCATAACTGCTATTTCTGGCGAGCCTGCAGGCTCGCCAGAAACACGGGGCATCAAGCTCCATTCGGAGATTGATACATATGCCCCATAGACTCCTAAACACTCCTATAAGCCTATCTAGGTTTACGCATCAATATAGAATAACAAGAGAACAAAACAAATTTGATCATAGAAGTTAGTTGGAACATTGTTTAAAGTTACATACACTTTCTGAATCATGGACATTTCATTTTGACTTTACTGTCCCTTTAATCCACAAACTGGTTTTATTGAATCAAGGCCATTGATTGTTTTATCAGTGTAATCTCTCGTGTATATGTGGCATTTAAAAGGGTATATCCCTAGACTGTAAAACAATGCAAACAAAATGGGTATTCATTTTCTACACAGACATTTTCCAATATAGGGCCAGATTAAAAGTGGCACCCTAATATTTTAATTTTTTTGCTCGATCGCTAACTGAGCTCAAATTTTAAAATGGATGCACGTATTACAAAATGAAAGTAAAAAATGTAGTGCACAAGGAAAAGACTCAGGTGCGCTTACTTCAGGACTTTGTATATCACGACCGCACTAACTCCTGTTCCATATATATATATTGAGCGAGCAATGTCGGAAACCATTCTATGGTAAATAATTTTTTACCATGGATTTGTAATATCAAGTTGTGCGCTATGTTAGCATTTTCCACTGATATTGAGTATCGTCTCCCGCACTATCATTAATGCGCCACTTGTAACCTGGCTCCTAGCTACTATATACTATATGTACATAACAATTATTTATGTCCTTTTAAAGTATTTTTAATTAAATATTTTATGATGAATTTCATTTTGAGTTAAATGACGGTTTATTTAAAGTTTAGAAGGGTTAGGAAATCTTTTAATTTAGTAAAATTTAGCTAAAAATATAAGTATAGCTTAAGGACCGTTGTTATTCTCACAATTTTCTAAAAATAGTGATAAATTATCAAACACTTAGTACTAAGGCAGGAAGCAAATGTCAGAAGATAAGGATTTTAAGGACTCAGCCTTGCTTGATTACATGTTCTCTGAACATCCTATGAGAATTTTTACCATCCTATTTCAACATAACTTTGTAGCAGTTATTAAACACATTTAATGAAATAGCCCTCTACAGTATATATAGAATAAGGGAAAAACTAGTCTGTGCTTAAAGTGACATAAACAATAAATTAAAGAAACTAAATTACATTTTCATTATTTAAACAACTTTCCAATTCCCAAGGCTTATATTATCAAAATGTGCAAAATGTGAGACACCAGCTCCAATTGAACATGTGTAAGAATTCACAGTATACACGTATATGCATTTTGTGATTGGTTAATGGCGATCACATGATACAGGGGGAAGGAAATTTGAATTTACTTTGAAATTTGTCAGAAAACAATCTACTACTTATTTGAAATTCAGACATAAAGGCCTATTTATCACGTTGTCAACCGCAAATACGCTGGAATTCCGCAGCGTAATTGTGGCGAGCCTGATTCAACCCATTTATCAAAGCCTACAGACAGGCAAAAAATGAAATTTGTGACGAAACATACGATCCGCAGGTCTCAATCTGTCACAGATCGATGCTTACGTCATTACAGATGTTCCGAATACACATTCGGCACTATCTGACAACTTTTGCTATTTATCAAATTTCTAACAGGTACGCTCGCCACTATTCCGGCCCAGCGTACCTGGTTTTCAATCCGCCACCCTGGAGCCCGCGGATGCCATAGGAATCAATGGGATTCTGAAAGCAGCGAAAGCTCATGTTCGATCCTGCCAGATATCCCATTGATTTCTATGGTAGAATAAAAGTTACGTTTACACCTAACACCCTAACATAAGCCCCGAGTCTAAACACCCCTAATCTGCCGCCCCGACATCGCCTCCACCTACATAATGTTATCAACCCCTATTCTGCCGCTCCCCGACCCCGCCGCAACCAAAATAAAAGTATTAACCCCTATACCACCGCTCCCCGACACTGCCACAACTAAATAAAAGTATTAAGCCTTTTGCGAGGTATTGTCCCAAAGAAATCAGCTCTTTTACCTATAAAATAAAATACAAACACCCCCCCAACAGTAAAACCCACCACCCACACAACCAAACCCCCCAAATAAAAACCTATCTAAAAAACCTAAGCTCCCCATTGCCATGAAAAGGGCATTTGTATGGGCATTGCCCTTAAAAGGGCATTTAGCTCTTTTTCAGCCCAAAGTCCCTAACCTAAAATTAAAACCCTTATTTTGTGTAACTTAGTAGTTATTTTTGTGTAACTTAGTAATTCTTTATTGTAGATTTAAATAATTTGAGTAGGGTTAGGTTTTTAAATATGTAATATAGTTAATTTAATTTGTAGTTTAATGTAATTTTAGTATAATAGTTAGGGTAGGTTAATTAATAGTTTAATATAGTTTATTTTAATTCTAAAGGTAAGTTTTAATTTATTATAAGATAGGGATGAGTTAATATTTACTGTAAAGTTAGGGGGTTGTTAGGTTTAAGGGTTAATAGCTTAATTCAGTTTATGGCGATGTGGGGGGCTGGCGGTTTACAGGTTAATAGGTTTAGTAAGTGGTAGTGATGTGGGAGGCCAGGGGTTTAGGGGTTAATACATTTATTTAATTGCGGAGGGGACCGGGAGCGGCAGGATAGGGGTTAATAACTTTATTAGAGTTGCGGTGGGCTCCGGGAGCGGAGGGATTGGGGTTAATAACTTTATTTAGTTGCGGCGGGGTCCGGGAGCAGCAAGATAGGGGTTAAACATTTTAGTATAGTGGCAGTGTTTAGTGACAGGGTATAAATAAAGTTGGGATAAAGCCGAATAGCAGCGAGATCGGTGACTGTTGGTTGACAACAGTCCGCTGTTCATCGCCCCGTACTCATGCTGTCGTCATTTATCGATGTCGGGCGTACATGAGGTCCGCCCGACACTTGATAAATCAACCCCTAAGTGTTTTTGCGTTTTCTTTTATTATGCATTTATTGATTATGCTATTATTCTTCTTTTTTCATTTTAATGGCCCTATGACAAACCACATGTGAAATTCTTCTAAACACATCGGTCTAAATACAATAACACTTCTTTTGAAAGCAATATCTCATTGAAAAAAATCACCACCACATGGCAAATGTGTAATTCATAAAGATTTGTACCCACCCCACGTGACATCCGCTAGTTGCGAGTTAAACTTAATTATAAAAAATGGGGCCACCTATCATAACTGTTAATATCTCAGCAACTTGGATGAGTTCCACAGTGAAAATTACACAAAAAGAGCTTCAAAACATTACAGAACAAAATAAATATAAAAATAAATCACTATATAAAACAATGCACTCTAACATATGCAGAAAAGAGAACTCAGTAACTATTAAAGAGAAATAAAAGAAAGATAAAATTGAGGAAACCTTGTCAGTTTTGAACAATGAGACAAGATACTTCAGAGGGTCTATAGAGCCTTTATGAATTACGCATGCTGGGCAGGAGAGTAGGTGAAAATCCCAGTTGTGGGTAGGACTGAGATCATGATCTCATCTTTACATTCTCACTGGCAACCTCAGGTGTCTCGGAATGTAGCCCAATGACCTCTTACCCCACAGCCGCCATTTTTAACAACTAAAAACTGCCTAGTGCAGTTGTTTTTTTTATTAAGAAACAATAATATCCTTTATTTTGAGGGCATTTGGGGCACTTTTAGAAAATTAACCAGAGAATAAATTAGCTAATAAATTAACTTGTAATCTAGCCCAAAATATATTGTGTTTAATGCCCCTTTAAAGACCAAATAGCTGCTATGTGCAATCAGAGCCAGCCAGAGCATGGGGCAGTGGCCAATTCTCTTATAGCCCCAAACACTTGTTGTCCCTTAGGCCAGGCATTGAAGCATCACCAGTACATGACAGACAAAATGTGAAATCATAAGACCCACCCTGGAGGCTCCACTATTTATTGTGGTAGAGACAGTCAAGCTTGTACTTATTCAAAATATGACTCACAAAATAGTTCAATGCCAATCCAGACCTTAGACCAATGTATAGAAAAGCTCACAAATGGGTATCTTACATACACAGGCAACACCTCTTTCAATAGTACTTTTGGTGGTGAGTAACTGTCTGTAAAACAAACAAAAAAAGAGGGCGCCCCAATAGTGCAGCATCTTCAATACATTTGATGATCCACAAACAAACAGAATAGTGTTCTGAAGTATGCAAACCGAAGTGTCCGGAACCGTTGGGAGCCGTCCAGTAATCCAAACACATACAAATATAAACATACACATTTTGAAATGCTACAAAAAATTAGCTGGCAAAAATTACCTATGCTGTTATAATAAAATTTGGAACTTAAAGGGACAGCATACACCAATTTTCATATACCTGCATGTAATAGACACCACTATAAAGAATAATATGCACATATTCTGATATAAAAATTCAGTATAAAACCTTTTAAAAACTTTCTTAGAAGCTCCAAGTTTAGCACTATTGAAAAGTATAGGTTGGACACCTACTGAAATGGGCTGGAAAGAAAAAGAGCAGTCACTCCCCTCCTCCCTCACCTGCATATGAAAAGACCCTTTACACAAACAGGAGCAAGCTGGAGTAGGTAGACAACAGTCTACATCTAAAACTTTGGGGCTTGGTTAGAAGTCTGGAAATCAGCACAATGTTTTTTAAAAATAAGCAAAAATATACATTTTTAAAAACAACAAAACTGTATGGGCTATATATATATATATATATATATATATATATATACCCTCGGTTTACAACGGTTCAATTTAAGCCGTTTCAGAATAACAACCTTTTTGTCATGTGACTGCTATTGAAAAGCATTGAGAAGCAGTGCATTGATTAAAATAGCCTGTAGGTGGAGCTGTCCGCTTGTGTTGCAGCAAAGATATTGTCAGGCTCAGCCCCTGGGAAGCTCTGGCAGTCTTCTCTGTGTGCTTGATTGACAGGTTGTCTGAGCCGCCCCTTCCTGACGATGTCACAACCAGGCTTTTTATTTCGGGCTTCCTGTTTCTTCAGGGCCCGTTTGTTTGTTACTCTTTGTGGCTCCTGTGAGGACTTTGCTATGGAATCTCTCTAACTGCCAAACTCTGCAAAGACTGACTATTCTGGGTTAATCCTCTACTTCCTGATAACCTGTTGCCAAACATTGCAAGTACTATTTATTCTGTGAATCTCTCAATCTGCTTGTTTACCTGTTGCCAAAACTCTGCAAATACTGTTTACTCAGTGTAAACCTTCAAACTGCTTGATATCCTGTTTCCAAACATTGCAAAGACTGTCTATTCTGTGAAACTCTCAAGCTGCATGTTTACCTGTTGCCAAAACTCTGCAAACACTGTTATTTCAGTGTAAACCTTCAAACTGCTTGATATCAAGTTTCCAAACATTGCAAAGACTGTCTATTTTGTGAAACTCTCAAACTGCATGTTTACCTGTTGCCAAAACTCTGCAAATACTGTTATTTCAGCGTAAACCTTCAAACTGCTTGATATCCTGTTGCCAAACATTGCAAAGACTGTCTATTTTGTGAAACTCTCAAACTGCATGTTTACCTGTTGCCAAAACTCTGCAAATACTGTTATTTCAGTGCAAACCTTCAATCTGCTTGATATCCTGTTGCCAAACATTGCAAAGACTGTCTATTCTGTGAAACTCTCATACTGCATGTTTACCTGTTGCCAAAACTCTGCAAATACTGTTATTTCAGTGTAAACCTTCAATCTGCTTGATATCCTGTTGCCAAACATTGCAAAGACTGTCTATTCTGTGAAACTCTCATACTGCATGACAACCTGTTGCCAATCCCTGCAAGTACTGATTAATCTGTATTAATCCTCAAACTACCTGTTATCCTGTTATCTAACTCTGCATGTACTGACTACTCAGTATAAACCTACAAACTGCCTGATAACCTGTTGCCAAACTCTTCAAGGACTGACTGCACAGTTTTAACCCTCAAACTGCCTGATAACAAGTTACCTACTCCTGCATTATTAACTGTTTCTTGTTTACCCTTCCTCTGTCTGAGTATAAGTGACTATCCCTGCTCTCCTGATTCTGTGGAAGACTTTTTCTGTAACCAGTTCCTTACTCAGAAGTCTATTTGGCTGATATCTTTGGGCTAACCCTGGTCCATATCGTGAGTAAATTGTTTTTTAGAAGTTGTTGTGGGGTCACGTCCTGGATTAAACTCAGAGTGCAAGGGTGTTGTTTAAGTTCGCCCTAGCATTTGGGTCTTCTTCTGGACTTTTCCTAACCTGACAGTACAAACGGGCCATAATAAGGACCCTGATGAGTTATCCAGGGCTGTGGCTCTACAAGGGCAATTTCTGGGAAATCATTCTGCTCATTTGCAATCTTTGGATTCCAAGCTTGACCTGATTACTGCTCTGCTACATAACCTCTCCGCTCCTTCTCAAGCTACTGTGACTCCTACTGCAGCTGCTACTAGCTCCAATGCTGTCTTTAACCCACCTCAACCTGTTGGACAGTATATACCACGAATCCCACTTCCAGATAAATATGACGGTAATCCTGAAGAATGCCGTGGATTCCTTAATCAATGTTGTTTACACTTCAGAAACAATCCTCAAGTTTTTTCCAATTCTACTTCCAAGATCACCTTTATTATTTCCCTCATGAAGGGTAAGGCTCTAGCCTGGGTGTAACATATCTCAGCCTAATGTCACTATCCCTTTAAGACTTCCTTCTCTGACTGCTGCATTTGGGCAGTATTCACATTCAGCTTGCTTGCCTGCCTGATTAATCATTCATGCACCTGATTACCTCAGCCTCTTTTTAAGCCTTCTCAGGTCTAATGTGCTTGGCATTAACATTGAAGTTGTGATCCTGAACAACAGAGGTCTGTGACTGTTTCCTGTATGAATTTACCAACTATTTCAAACTACAGCATTTTCTATTCCAATGCCTAAAATCATCAAATTGCAAGTATCCAAATAATTCCATTTTCTGTTTCCTGGACACTGCTACTTAACAAACTCAGAACTTTATTATAAATCAAGCATAATTTTGGTTATCATCACTCTCTAATTACAACAGCATCTTACTCAGAACTTTATAACTATTTCTCTGCTACAAGTTGTCATTGCTGAAATATCCTGCTGCAAATATGTTAACATATTCTGAACTCTGCATCTATGTGTTCAATTAAAAGCTTTCATGTGATTCTCCAATATATGTTCAAACAGTAATTGATGCCTTAAACTTAACTTTCACCTGTGCTGCTCTGCTAATTACTGACATACAGCTCTTTATAATATTATATACTGTGAACCTGCAACAAACCAAGTTTGCATCTAAATACACAAACAGTAATTAATGCCTAAACTTGCAGCTTGTCTAAGTACCTGTGCAGCTGTGCTTAAACTCTGACATACAGCTTTATATAATATTATGTACTGTGAACCTGCAACAAACCTTAGTTTGCATCTAAGTGTCAATCTTTTACTAGATTACTCTGAAGCCTGAACATTCCACATTGCTATATTTTTTCTCTCATTGAATCCTGCAGTTACTTCTATTAACTAACTATAAGTCACAGTGAAGTCAGAATATATTGTATACAAATGTTGCACTCTCCATTTATTCTACAATAACTTCTAGCAACTATGAATCACAGAATATCATCTATCCACGTCCAGGATACTCTTCCCCGGGTCAGGGGTCGGTGTCTTCAAATCCCTACCACTGCCCCGAGGGTCTGTGTCCTGAGCGCATGTACACCGGATCATGACACTGGGTGTCTCCTCTTTTAGAGAAGAATGATCATTTACTACAGGATGTGGAATTATTTGTGTCCATTTTGTCTTCTGTTTTTGACAAGCCTGGGAGGTCTGCAGCTGCAGAGGCAGGATTGTTGGATCTGAGACAGGGATCCCTTTTGATAGCTCAATATGCTATTGAATTCAGGACTTTAGCCGCAGAAACTGATTGGAACCATGGAGCCTTACGGGCAGCCTTTTGCAAGGGACTTTGCGAACGCCTTAAGGATGAACTTGTATTTCGGGAACTCCCCGATTCATTGGAGGGTCTTATCAATTTGTGTATTACTCTTGACGCCCGGCATTCTGAACGTCTTCAGGAGAGAGATAGGAATCGGAGACCCTTTGTTAAATCTTCTTTTCGTCCTCCTATTCGAACCTCAAGTCTGTCTCATAATAATTCCCAATCTCCTGAGTCTGTGGAACCCATGGAAGTAGGAGCTATTAAATTGTCAGAAGCTGAAAGCCATAGAAGGCGTACTCTTGGATTATGTCTGTATTGTGGTACAAAGGACATTTACTGAAGGACTGTCCTATCCGGCCAGTAAAAGCCAAGGCTTAACTTTTGATAGAGGGACAGAGTTAAGCCAGAATCCCATGTCTTCCCTCAATTCTAAACTTTTTGTTCCTGTAACTATCTCTTTTGGAGACACCAAGTTTCGAGCTCAAGTCCTCATTGACTCTGGAGCTGCTGGAGTTTTCATTGATTCAAACTTTGCTGACTCTCTCAGGATTCCTCTTCAAGCCAAGAAACAGTTAATTAAGGTAACCACTGTTAGTGGACAGCCTTTAGGTTCTGGTATCATACAACATTCTACCATTCCTCTTTCTTTGTCTGTGGGCATACTCCATTCTGAAGTTATTCGTTTTGATGTCATCACTTCTCCCCACATACCGTTGATTCTGGGGTTACCTTGGTTGCAGCTTCATGATCCAGTCTTCTCATGGTCTAAAAGAAAACTTATTTCGTGGGGAACTACCTGTTTCAAACATTGCCTGCAAAATCCCTCAAAACCATCTCGTCCTGTCGTAGCTATGGTGGAAGTTCCTGATTCATTGCCTACTTACTATCATGCCTTTAGTGATGTGTTTTTTAAGAAGGAGGCTGAGACATTACCTCCACACCGGATATTTGACTGTCCTATTGAATTGTTTTCAGGGGCTCCTCTACCTAAGGGAAGGACCTATCCCCTCTCTCGTCAAGAAAATGTCTCTCTTGAGGAATACATAAAGGACAACTTAGCCAGAGGATTTATTCATCCTTCCTCATCACCTGTGGGTGCGGGTTTTTTCTTCATTGGGAAAAAAGATGGAGGTCTCTGTCCCTGTATCGATTATCGGGCCTTGAATCAGATTACTGTCAAAAACAGCTATCCTCTGCCGCTCATTCCTGAGTTATTTGATCGTCTTCAAGGTGCTTCTATTTTTTCCAAGTTAGATCTCCGTGGGGCCTACACTTTGGTCAGAATCCGTAAAGGAGACGAATGGAAGACTGCATTTAACACTAGATTTGGTCACTACGAGTATCTAGTAATGCCATTCAGATTGTGCAATGCACCAGCAGTATTTCAGCACTTTGTTAACGAAATCTTCAGAGATTATCTAAATCAATTTGTTATCATTTATCTCGCTGACATTGTGATCTATTTGAAAACATTACAGGAACATGTACATCATGTAAGACTGGTACTTCAGAGGTTACAAGACAATTCCCTGTTCGCTAAATTGGAGAAATGCTCTTTTCATCAGACTTCCATTCCCTTTTTGGGGTATATCATTTCTGAATCAGGTTTTGAGATGGATCCTGCTAAACTTTTGGCTATCAAGGACTGGCCCAGACCAACTACTCTCAAATTCCTGCAGAGGTTTCTTGGCTTGCTTCTATTTTTTCCAAGTTAGATCTCCGTGGGGCCTACAATTTGGTCAGAATCCGTAAAGGAGACGAATGGAAGACTGCATTTAACACTAGATTTGGTCACTACGAGTATCTAGTAATGCCATTCAGATTGTGCAATGCACCAGCAGTATTTCAGCACTTTGTTAACGAAATCTTCAGAGATTATCTACATCAATTTGTTATCATTTATCTCGATGACATTGTGATCTATTCGAAAACATTACAGGAACATGTACATCATGTAAGACTGGTACTTCAGAGGTTACGAGACAATTCCCTGTTCGCTAAATTGGAGAAATGCTCTTTTCATCAGACTTCCATTCCCTTTTTGGGGTATATCATTTCTGAATCAGGTTTTGAGATGGATCCTGCTAAACTTTCGGCTATCAAGAACTGGCCCAGACCAACTACTCTCAAATTCCTGCAGAGGTTTCTTGGCTTTGCCAATTACTATAAAAAGTTTATAAAGAACTTTGCTGACATCACATCTCCGCTCACTTCTCTTACTAAGAAAGGGCAAAATTGTAAGAACTGGTCCTCTTCGGCAGTACAGGCTTTTGAAACGCTAAAATCAGCATTTTCTTCTGCACCTCTTCTCAATCATCCAATTCCTGATCTCCAGTTTATTTTGGAGGTTGACGCTTCCTCTATAGCAGCTGGAGCTGTTCTCTCCCAACGTGATCCGACTACCAGCAAGATAGATCCTGTGGTGTTCTTTTAAAAAAAATTCAATCCTGCCGAGTTAAATTATGATGGGGGCAATAAGGAGCTTTTGGCTATAAAATTTGCTTTGGAAGAATGGAGGCATTGGTTAGAGGGTACCAGTCAAGCTTTTTTCATCCTGACAGATCACAAGAATCTTTTATACTTCCAAACAGCTACACGTCTCAATCCTCGTCAGGCTCAGTGGGCCTTGTTTTTCTCCAGGTTTAATTTTGTACTTTCCTATGTTCCTGGTTCAAAAAAGTCCAAGGCAGATGCTTTATCTAGGCAGTTCCAATCTTCTGAACCTTCTCCATTGGATTCTGAACCTATACTATGTCCAGTCAAAGTTTTGGCTCAAGTATCTTCTTTTCCAGTACAGGCTTTACATGCTGCTCAAATCCGGGTACCATCTTCTTGCAAACTACCTTCTGGTATCCTGTATGTACCCAAAGGATTATGTCTTAAGCTTCTACGTTAGGCTCACGACAACATTTCAGCAGGTCATCCTGGAGTAACCAATACTTTGTGGAAACTGAAGCAGCATGTTTGGTAATCCACTATGAGGAGGGATGTTAAGGATTATATTGCTGTTTGTAGTTCTTGTGCTTCGAACAAACAATCTTCTCATCGACCGTTTGGTCTATTACACCCTCTTCCTATTCCTCATTACCCTTGGTCTCACTTATCCATGGACTTGGTTACAGATCTTCCTGTTTCTGCTGGAAATACGACCATTTGGGTAGTGGTGGATCGGTTCTCCAAGTCTGCTCATTTCATACCTCTTCCAGGCTTGCCTTGAGCTCAAAGACTTTCTGAACTCTTTGTTCTACATATATCACGTTTACATGATTTTCCCACTGACATAGGGGGGTAGTTATCAACGTGTCAACTTTCCTGCCTTCGCTGGTTCAATACGCCCGCCTAAGCTCGCCTACCTTCGCCGCCGCGGACCTGAAAAAATACGCCTAAGTTATCAATAAATCTGTCAAAAAGCCCCGCACCAAGTACGGGGTGATGAGCAGCGGACTGTGATAGTTATCACTCATCCGATCTCGCTGCTCTTTGGCTTTTTGACAGCTTTATTGCTAGCCTGTCACTAAGCACCCACACTAAACTACACTGTTCTACACCCTATACCGGTGCCCCTGGAGCCCCCCGCAACTCAATAAAGTTACTAACCCCTAAACCACCGCTCCTAGACCCCGCCACAACTCTTATAAATGTATTAACCCCTAAACCGCCGCTCCCGGAGCCCACCGCAACACTTATAAATTTATTAACCCCTAAACCGCCGCTCCTAGACCCTGCCGCAACACTTATAAATTTATTAACCCCTAAACTTCCGCTCCTAGACCCCGCCGCAACACTTATAAATTTATTAACCCCTAAACCGCCGCTCCCGGACCCTGCCGCAACCTATATTAAATTTATTAACCCCTAATCTGCCCCCCTACACCGTCGCCACCTATAATACATTTATTAACCCCTATCCTGCCCCCCACTACACCGCCGCCACTGTAATAAATTTATTAACCCCTAAACCTAAGTCTAACACTAACCCTAACACCCCCCTAACTTAAATATTAATTAAATAAATCTAAATAATATTTCTATTATTAACTAAATGAATCCTATTTAAAACTAAATACTTACCTATAAGATAAACCCTAATATAGCTACAATATAAATAATAATTATATTATAGCTATCTTAGGATTTATTTTTATTTTACAGGTAACTTTGTATTTATTTTAGCTAGTTAGAATAGTTATTAAATAGTTATTAACTATTTAATAACTACCTAGCTAAAAGAAATACAAAATTACCTGTAAAATAAATCCTAACCTAAGTTACAATTAAACCTAACACTACACTATCATTAAATTAATTAAATAAATTAACTACAAATAACTACATATAAATACAATTACATAAACTAACTAAAGTACAAAAAAAAAAAGCTAAGTTACAAAAAATAAAAAACATAAGTTACAAACATTTAAAAAATATTACAACAATTTTAAGCTAATTACACCTAATCTAAGCCCCCTCATAAAATAACAAAGCCCCCCAAAATAAAAAAATTCCCTACCCTATTCTACATTAAAAAAGTTCAAAGCTCTTTTAACTTACCAGCCCTTAAAAGGGCCTTTTGTGGGGCATGCCCCAAAGAAAACTGCTCTTTTGCCTGTAAAAGAAAAATACAAACCCCCCCAACATTAAAACCCACCACCCACATACCCCTAATCTAACCCAAACCCCCCTTAAAATAACCTAACACTAATCCCCTGAAGATCATCCTACCTTGAGTCGTCTTCACTCAGCCGAGCCACCGATGGAACTGAAGAGGAAATCCGGAGCGCCAGAAGTGATCCTCCAAGGGGCGCTGAAGAAGTCTTCCATCCGATGAAGTGATCCTCCAAGCAGCGCTGAAGAAGTCTTCCATCCGGGTGATGTCATCTTCCAAGCGGCGCTGAAGATCATCTTCCATCCGGGCGATGTCATCTTCCAAGCAGGGTCTTCAATCTTCTTGCTTCAGTATCCATCTTCATCCTGCCGACGCGGAACATCCTTCTTCCCCGATGGACTAACGACGAATGAAGGCTCCTTTAAGGGACGTCATCCAAGATGGCGTCCCTTCAATTCCGATTGGCTGATAGGATTCTATCAGCCAATCGGAATTAAGGTAGGAAAAATCTGATTGGCTGATTGAATCAGCCAATCAGATTGAGATCGCATTCTATTGGCTGTTCCAATCAGCCAATAGAATGCGATCTCAATCTGATTGGCTGATTCAATCAGCCAATCAGATTTTTCCTACCTTAATTCCGATTGGCTGATAGAATCCTATCAGCCAATCGGAATTGAAGGGACGCCATCTTGGATGACGTCCCTTAAAGGAGCCTTCATTCGTCGAAGAAGGATGTTCCGTGTCGGCGGGATGAAGATGGATCCTGAAGCAAGAAGATTGAAGACCCCGCTTGGAAGATGACATCGCCCGGATGGAAGATGATCTTCAGCGCCGCTTGGAAGATGACATTGCCCGGATGGAAGACTTCTTCAGCGCCGCTTGGAGGATCACTTCATCGGATGGAAGACTTCTTCAGCGCCCCTTGGAGGATCACTTCTGGCGCTCCGGATTTCCTCTTCAGTTCCATCGTGGCTCGGCTGAGTGAAGACGACTCAAGGTAGGATGATCTTCAGGGGATTAGTGTTAGGTTATTTTAAGGGGGGTTTGGGTTAGATTAGGGGTATGTGGGTGGTGGGTTTTAATGTTGGGGGGGGGGGTTGTATTTTTCTTTTACAGGCAAAAGAGCAGTTTTCTTTGGGGCATGCCCCACAAAAGGCCCTTTTAAGGGCTGGTAAGGTAAAAGAGCTTTGAACTTTTTTAATGTAGAATAGGGTAGGGATTTTTTTTATTTTGGGGGGCTTTGTTATTTTATTAGGGGGCTTAGATTAGGTGTAATTAGCTTAAAATTGTTGTAATATTTTTTAAATGTTTGTAACTTATGTTTTTTATTTTTTGTAACTTAGCTTTTTTTTGTACTTTAGTTAGTTTATGTAATTGTATTTAATTGTAGTTATTTGTAGTTAATTTATGTATTTAATTTAATGATAGTGTAGTGTTAGGTTTAATTGTAACTTAGGTTAGGATTTATTTTACAGGTAATTTTGTATTTCTTTTAGCTAGGTAGTTATTAAATAGTTAACTATTTAATAACTATTCTAACTAGCTAAAATAAATACAAAGTTACCTGTAAAATAAATATAAATCCTAAGATAGCTACAATGTAATTATTAATTACATTGTAGCTATCTTAGGGTTTATTTTACAGGTAAGTATTTAGTTTTAAATAGGAATAATTTATTAAAGTATAGTGTAGTGTTAGGTGTAATTGTAACTTAGGTTAGTTTTTATTTTACAGGTAAATTTCTCTTTATTTTAGCTAGGTAAGCTATTAAATAGTTAATAACTATTTAATAGCTATTGTACCTAGTTAAAATAAATTGAAAGTTACCTGTAAAATAAAAATAAATCCTAAGATAGCTATAATATAATTATTATTTATATTGTAGCTATATTAGGGTTTATTCTATAGGTAAGTATTTAGTTTTAAATAGGATTCATTTAGTTAATAATAGAAATATTATTTAGATTTATTTAATTAATATTTAAGTTAGGGGGGTGTTAGGGTTAGTGTTAGACTTAGGTTTAGGGGTTAATAATTTTATTACAGTGGCGGCGGTGTAGGGGGGGCAGGATAGGGGTTAATACATTTATTATAGGTGGCGACGGTGTAGGGGGGGCAGATTAGGGGTTAATAACTTTATTATAGAGGGCGGCGGTATAGGGGGGCAGGATAGGGGTTACTAGGTATAATGTAGGTTGCGGCGGTGTCCGGGAGCGGCGGTTTAGGGGTTAATATGTATAGAGTAGCTTGCGGTGGGCTCCGGGAGCGGCGGTTTAGGGGTTAATATGTATAGAGTAGCTTGCGGTGGGCTCCGGGAGCGGCGGTTTAGGGGTTAATATGTATAAAGCTTGCGGTGGGCTCCGGGAGTGGTGGTTTAGGGGGTAATAACTTTATTTAGTTGCGGCGGTGTAGGGGGGGGCAGATTAGGGGTGTTTAGACTCGGGGTACATGTTATGGTGTTAGGTGCAGACATTTCCTATAGGAATCAATAGGATGTCTGGCAGCAGCGAACTTATACTTTCGCTATGGTCAGACTCCCATTGATTCCTATGGGATCCGCCGCCTCCAGGGCGGCGGTTTGAAAACCAGGTACGCTGGGCCGGAAAAGTGCCGAGCGTACCTGCTAGTCATTTGATAACTAGCAAAAGTAGTCAGATTGTGCCGCACTTGTGTGCGGAACATCTGGAGTGACGTAAGAATCGATCTGTGTCGGACTGAGTCCGGCGGATCGAAGCTTACGTCACAAAATTCAACTTTTGCCGGTCTGTAGCCTTTGATAACTAAGGCGAATCAGCCTCGCCACAAATACGCTGCGGAATTCCAGCGTATTTGAGGTTGATGGCTTGATAACTACCCCCATAATCTCAGATCGTGGAGTCCAATTTGTTTCCAAATTTTGGAGGTCTTTTTGTAAGCACTTCGGAATCAACATATCTCTTTCTACTGCACATCATTCTCAATCCAACGGACAGACTTAGCGTGTAAATCAAGCCTTGGAATCTTTTCTTAGACATTATGTAGACCATCACCACTCCAACTGGTCTCAGTTATTGCCTTTGGCAGAATTAGCTCACAACTCACGTTATAACGCCTCATTACAGACCTCTCCCTTTAAGGCAGCTTATGGTTTTGAACCTAGAACCTTTTCTATGATTACCAGTTCTACTGAAGTCCCTGCAGCAGATCGTATAGTGAAAAATCTCAGTAACCACTGGCAACTCATTCGTCAAAATCTACTTTCTTCTTCCTTAAGAAATATGCTGATCGCAGAAGGTGCAAGTCTCCTTTACTTCGTACTGGAGACAGAGTATTTTTATCCACCAGATTCATACGTCTAAAACAACCTTGTACTAAGTTGGGTCCTAAGTACATTGGACCTTTTCCAATTGTTTCCAACGTTTGTTCTTCTGCATACCGCCTGGCCTTACCCAAGACTCTCAAGATCCATCCAGTGTTTCATGTCTCCCTACTCAAGCCAGTCATCTACAATCAGTACTCTATCAGGAGTAAACCACCTCCTCCACTTTCCGTAGAGGGAACTTCTGAGTTTGAAGTCAGCCAGATTCTGGATTCCAAGCTACGGGGCAATCGGCTGTACTACCTGGTCCATTGGAAGGGTTATCCTATCTCTGAACGATCTTGGGAACCGGCCTCTCATGTTCATGCTCCAGCTCTTGTCAAGCCCGGTCGGGTCCCCCGGAGGGGTCCTTGAGGAGGGGGCACTGTCACGCTCAGCCCCTGGGAAGCTCTGGCAGTCCTCTCTGTGTGCTTGATTTACAGGTTGCCTGAGCCGTCCCTTCCTGATGATGTCACGACCAGGCTTTTTATTCCAGGCTTCCTGTTTCTTCAGGGCCCGTTTGTTTGTTACTCTTTGTGGCTCCTGTGAGGACTTTGCTGTGGAATCTCTCTAACTGCCAAACTCTGCAAAGACTGACTATTCTGGGTTAATCCTCTACTTCCTGATAACCTGTTGCAGAACATTGCAAGTACTATTTATTCTGTGAATCTCTCAATCTGCTTGTTTACCTGTTGCCAAAACTCTGCAAATACTGTTTACTCAGTGTAAACCTTCAAACTGCTTGATATCCTGTTTCCAAACATTGCAAAGACTGTCTATTCTGTGAAACTCTCAAACTGCATGTTTACCTGTTGCCAAAACTCTGCAAATACTGTTATTTCAGTGTAAACCTTCAAACTGCTTGATATCCTGTTTCCAAACATTGCAAAGACTGTCTATTCTGTGAAACTCTCAAACTGCATGTTTACCTGTTGCCAAAACTCTGCAAATACTGTTATTTCAGTGTAAACCTTCAAACTGCTTGATATCCTGTTGCCAAACATTGCAAAGACTGTCTATTCTGTGAAACTCTCAAACTGCATGTTTACCTGTTGCCAAAACTCTGCAAATACTGTTATTTCAGTGCAAACCTTCAATCTGCTTGATATCCTGTTGCCAAACATTGCAAAGACTGTCTATTCTGTGAAACTCTCATACTGCATGTTTACCTGTTGCCAAAACTCTGCAAATACTGTTATTTCAGTGTAAACCTTCAATCTGCTTGATATCCTGTTGCCAAACATTGCAAAGACTGTCTATTCTGTGAAACTCTCATACTGCATGACAACCTGTTGCCAATCCCTGCAAGTACTGATTAATCTGTATTAATCCTCAAACTACCTGTTATCCTGTTATCTAACTCTGCATGTACTGACTACTCAGTATAAACCTACAAACTGCCTGATAACCTGTTGCCAAACTCTTCAAGGACTGACTACACAGTTTTAACCCTCAAACTGCCTGATAAAAAGTTACCTACTCCTGCATTATTAACTGTTTCTTGTTTACCCTTCCTCTGTCTGAGTATAAATGACTATCCCTGCTCTCCTGATTCTGTGGAAGACTTTTCCTGTAACCAGTTCCTTACTCAGAAGTCTATTTGGCTGATATCTTGAATTACTTTGGACTCAGGCTAACCCTGCTCCATATCGTGAGTACATTGTTTTTTAGAGGTTGTCGTAGGGTCATGTCCTGGATTAAACTCAGAGTGCAAGGGTGTTGTTTAAGTTCGCCCTAGCATTTGGGTCTTCTTCTGGACTTTTCCTAACCTGACAGATATGCAAGCCAAGCAAGCTGAAATTCATTTGTGTAACTAGACCTGAGCTATCGAGCAGTTTTCAAAGGGACAAGATCTTCCGGTCTATAAATCAGTCCAGATTGAAATGCATAGAAAGAACCGTTTGCAGAAAAATGCAAGTAAAGTCTGTGTTGTGTGATTATTTTATTAGGTTTATAATGCAGTTTAGCAAATGTTTTTGTTCCTTTAATTTAGTTTAATTATATATTCTGTGTTGTGTGATCATTTTATTAGGTTTAAAATGCTGTTTAGCATTTAAAGTCTTTATTTCAAAGCTTTAAAAATAATGTTTAAGTGTTACTTATGACAATTTTGAGAGGGGCCTGGAACCTAACTCCCTCACTTCCCATTGACTTACATTATAAACTGGGTTTCAATTTACAATGGTTTCGATTTACAACCATTCCTTCTGGAACCTAACCCCGGCGTAAACTGAGAGCTACATATATATATATATATATATATATAGAGATCATCTACAAAGGGATGGTCTACTCCAATTTCTTTAATTGTTAAAAAAGATAAAAGAAATAATAATGTTGACTGTGCAAAATAGGGGAATAGGTAATAAAAAACAATCTCTTTATTACCTATTCCCCTATTTTGCACAGTCAACATTATTATATAAATATACGTTTTACCTCTATGATTACCTTGTATCTAAGCCTCTTCTGACAGCCCCCTTATAAGATGGGCTATTTTTTTATAATCTATTGACTTGCATTTTAGTCAATAAGTGCTGTGTCGTGCGCAACTTTGAGCACAATATTATCTATGTAGCTCACATGAACTAGTAGTCTCCTGTTCCGAAAAGCTAATAAAAAAGCATGTGATAAGAGGCTGTCTGAAGTGGCTTAGAAATAGGCAGAAATGTAAACAATAATAGTTTTGGTGTAGACTGTCCCTTTAAGCACAAAATATGGTGATGATCTGGTTTGTTAGTTAGCAGCTTACAAGATGTCCTAATTTTGGCTGGTCCAAAGACTTCAAAACCCACCTTTTTCGGCTGCATTATTCCTACTTCTCTTTTTTTGCAATTGGGTGCTTAAAGGGAAAGTAAATGCCAGGTAATTACAAGAGATTTTGTGGTCTTGCTATAGAATAGCATATAAGCAAGTCTAAACATTTTTAAAACAAATGAACATCTTGTCTGCTGCAATTGTTTTTCAATAAAATAAACTCCACCACCACTTGACATTTTTTGGAGTAGCAGAGTTTGCAGAAGATATGTAGCAGAGTTACCCTTTAGAAGTCTGCAGTTTGGATTTCAAGTTCTGAGAAATAGAAACTCCCCAATTTTATATACATGAAAAGGGGACAAAATAAATTATGAAAATATATTTCAGTTGTTTTACTCTGCATAACTAAGCATTTTACATTAAAATCTCAGGGTATTTACTATTCTTTTAATTAGTTTTGTACATTATCTCAAAATAAAAACAAGGCCCCTCTGCACCCTAATGAATTTAGCCCTAGTGAAAAAAAGATTGCAATGAAATTCAGAGTTTAATTAATTTTAAAAATGGAATTCCTATTTTATTTGCAAATATTGGGCCAGATTACAAGTGGAACACTAAATATTGCTTTTGTGAAAGTGATATTTGTGCTCCACTGAGTAATATCAGTGCACGCTAATGTGCGGTGGTATTACAAGTTGACAACAATGTGAACGCAAGCTGGAGTTCACATTGCTGGAAAGCATTGCGCTCTTGAAAGTGCGCTTTCGTAGGCTCCAATGGGAGCCTTGTTCTGATCATACAAGGCACAGAGCCAAAAGCGCAATGAAGGAGATACCATCAACTGCTCCATCAAATCCGGCACCTTTCCAGGTGTCTGGGAGCATGCGGAACTGAAACCCCTGCTGAAGAAACCCTCAGCAGACCCAACGGACCTGAAAAACTACCGTCCCATCTCTCTACCCCCCTTCCGCCAAAGTAATAGAGAAGTCCATCAACTTGCAACTTATTGAACACATTGAGGCCAACCACACCCTAGACCACTCCCAATCCGGTTTCAGAAGCAACCACAGCACCGAGACCGCCTTCCTTGCTGCCACAGACGACATCTGTGCCATGTTTGACCAAGGAGAAACCACCGCCCTCATCCTCCTATACCTCTCAGCAGCATTCGACACCATTGACCACAACACCCTCCACACCCGCCGACACAACGCCAGCATCCGCAGCAAAGCCCTGGAATGGATCACCTCCTTCCTCATGGGCAGGACCCAGAAAGTCAGACTCCCGCCCTTCTCCTCTAAACCCACACCAGTCAACTGCTGTGTACTGCAAGGTTCTTCGCTGAGCCCCACCCTCTCCAACATCTACATGGCCCTTCTCGCTGCCATCGTCCAACGCCTTGACCTCAACATCATCTCCTACGCCAACGACACCCAGTTAATCATCTCACTCACCCCAGATCCCACCACTGCCAAAAAGAACGTCCATGAAGGCCTGACAGCAGTCGCCACCTAGATGAATGACAACTGGCTCAAACTGAACACAGATAAAACCGAAGTCCTCCTCCTTGGACCCAATAAATCCACATGGGACAACTCCTGGTGGCCCACAGCCTTCGGTCACCCTCCAACCCCAACCAACCATGAACGAAATCTAGGCTTCATCTTGGACTCTTCCCTCTCCATAGACCAACAAATCAATGCCATCACCTCAACATGCTTCCATATTCTCCACCTGTTATGAAAAATCTTTAAGTGGATCCCTACTGAAACCAAAAAAACAGTCACCCACGCACTCATCAGCAGCCGGTTGGACTATAGCAACACACTCTATGCCGGCTCCACCGTTAAACTCCAAAAGAGACTCCAACGTATCCAGAATGCTTCAGCCAGCCTCATCCTCGACATCCCTCACCAATGCCACATCAGCGAACACCCAAGGAACCTTCACTGGCTCACCATCAACAAGAGAATCACCTTTAAGCTCCTTACCCACGCGTTCAAGGCCCTACACAACATCGGACCCGAATACACCAACCACCGCGTTAATTTCTACACCCCCGCCAGACAACTCCGATCGGCCGACCAAACACTCGCAGTCATCCCCAGCATCAGCAAATCCTCAGCGGGTGGAATATCCTTCTCCCACATGGCAGCAAAGACATGGAACACCTTCCCGCTGCACCTCAGACAATTCACCTCCCTTAGAAAGTTCAGAAAGGACCTCAAAACCTGGCTCTTCGACTGAACGCACATCCCCTCCCCCCTCCTCCTATACGCTTTCCTTTAGTGCCTTGAGACCCTCACAGGTGATAATTTTGCGCTCTATAAGTACCCAATAGATAGATTGATAGATAGATAGATAGATGCAGCGATGGCAGCAAATTGTAAATATATATGTGTATGACTATATACATATATACTTATGTTTTAATATGTGTATATACACATATTAACACATAAATATATATGTATATACGCATATACATATATATTAACTGGGAACACACAGTTTCCATAGACCGCGATGTAAAAACCCACCAATTTTAGACCCCAAAAACTGCTGGTGCAGTTATTTTATTAAAAAATAAAAATGTTACAATTTAATTTTTTAATACAATACACACCACTGTATTTTTGGAGACATTTGAGGCACATTTATAAAATTAACCAGAGATTTGATCTCTGGTTAAAATGATAAGCATTAATTGCTACCTCAAGCTTGCTGTAGCAATAACCAACCACTTGTAAACGGTCAAATTTGCTCGTTTTCGGGTGTGCGATAAATTAGTGCTCCACTTGTAATCTAGCCCTTTATAGGAAGGAAAAGGAATTTAAATTGTTACAACAATGCCTCGTTGAGAAGAAATGCAAAATCAGAGCTAAAAAGAAATCATTAAAAGCACCTTCCTAGCTTAATAAAGTGCAAGTAATTATTCTACTCTTGAAAAGTAGTGAATGCCAACTCCTTATTTTTCAAAGGGATTTTTTTCCTTATAAATTTCAAAAGGGACCTCACAGACCTGGCAGACCAGAAATTAGCAGTTCATTTGTCAGACAAACTTTATTGTATCTGGCCCATTGTTAGGCACCAGCAGGGAGGACCAAAGTTAGGACCCAAATACTGGGCTTAGGGCTTTTATACTTAGCTTCTCATGGTCAGTGGCTGTGATTAAAAAACATAATAATAAACATACACCTGTGCATGATTCATGTTTAAAGTGCAAATATTAAATATGGACACACACACATTTTATATATCTGCTTAATGTACAAGTATTAAGTATGTATTTAGTTCTGTTAGTCAATGAATCAGATTATCTTATTGTGTTTTTGAAATGTAGCCTCTTTTCCATGATTTTTATTATTACAATATTCATTAAAGGGACATGACACCCAAAAATTTCCTTTTGTGATTCGGAGCATATAATTTGTAATAACTTTCCAATGTTCATCTATTATCAAATTGTATCAAATTTGCTTCATTATCTTTGTATCCTTTGTTGAAGGAGCAGTACTGGGAGCTAGCTTGAACACATTGGGTGAGCCAATAACAAAAGGCATATATATGCAGTAATAAATTAACAGCTATCTTATAGTAATGTATTACTGTATTACTGCTCCTAGGGTTGCCACCTCAGCCATGTTTTCCTGGACAGGGTGTGCAGGGAGGAACATGTATTGTGCTTCTGGACAGCACTATTTATATTCCTCCCTGCTCCTGAGGCTACCTAAGTATGCTTTTCAACAAGGGATACCAAGATAACCAAGCAATTAAAAAGTTGTTTAAAATTTCATGCTCTATCTGAATCTAGGTTCCATGTCCCTTAATAAATATAAATATGTATATGTGTGTGTGTGTGTGTTTTTATTTTTTATTTTTTTCATTTATGTTTTTAAATCTTCAAGTTAGTCTTATACTATCAATAGCCATTAAAACAATGTTATGCTTTAATGAAAGTCTTCAGATCAAAGACCATATATAGCTAGTAAGTGTTGACTTTTTGGAGACAGAGTTTATTTTGCGTCTAAAAAAGTTTGAATTTGTTGATGTTCTGTTTGGATAACTGTCACATTAATCAGACACTTGTGGGCTAGATAATGGGATGGCTCAAGAGTTTGGCATATAAATCCCTTCATGTCTAGCATGAGTGATCAAATATGACCTATGTTGATGCTGGCCTAATAACATTACCATTTAAAAAGCTGCCCAATGACCTTTGTGACACTATCTGTGGGGGTTTACTTTGGCTTTCTGTCACCAGGTATTGTAATTATAAAAGTAGCTTCATCGTTATGAGCTTGAAACCAAAGACATTGTACTGGAATAGAAAGGAAATTTAGTAACAGGATTATTTATTTATTTATTTTAAACAAATGAAACGCCTAGATACTTAAATTATTTATTTTGTCCCTTTTCACTGTAACTTTAATCTGAAAATGTATATATTTTTTGCCAATTCCACTGAGTTTTTTTTATAAAGTAATGGGTGCTGCCATATTAAAACCAAGGGTTTCCACCTTATCTAGCTCTTCTGCTGAGGACAAATATGAAACATGCAATAAAGGAGTGTGCAAACAAGGCTGTATGGAACACCTGTTAGATGAATCTTGTATTCCACACAGCCTTGTTTGCTCACTCTGTTTTATTACAAAAACAATACGATAGCAACTTATAATATATACACAAAATAAAACACTATTGTCCCAAATATAATCCACGATCTTCTTATCCCTTGTAAAAGACCTCCAAAAGAAAAAGACCTCCAAGAGAAATAAGATGGTGCAGTAAGCCGTACTCACATCCTGTTGAGCTTATAACTTAGCTCTAGAGTGTAATCACTCAAAAAAGCATACACAGAAACCACCGTCCAATCAAAGCCCTTCCTCACACAGGCTGGGAAGCATGCACAGGAACCAGGTAAGTTAGAAACAAATGTATTAATTAAAAGGACAGATCGTCACTGTTTGGCAATACATACAACTTCTACACATGTAATACAAAAATGACCTCCTTCTGCATGAGTATAATCAGTTAAAGCAGTTCAAAATGCAAACAATACCCTCCTGGTGAAATAAGTCCCTAATATCCGACGTATGTTTCACCGTATATGCTTTGTTAAGGGTCCAATGAACAGACTCATCAAGTGCACAGTTAGGGATATCTTTGAATCTGTCTGGTTATAGACATTTGAACACTGGAGTTAAAGGGACAGTAAACACAGTGTAATTACAAGACATTTTGGTTGTGTTGCGATAGAATAACATATCAGCCAAGTTTAACATTTTTAAAACAAATTAACATAATTTTTACTGCAGTTATTTTTCAACAAACTGCACTCACTATTTTTCTTATTTGGAGGAGCCAATCTGAGCTTTAGTCCACAGAAAACAAGGCTAGCCACTGTCATAAAGTTAGTATAAAGTAGATATTTGCATTCGGCAGTTTCATTTATTGACAAATGCGTAAGAAGGTGGCTTCAACTCATTTTGAAGCCAAAATCATTCTTGTAAAGGTGCAACACACTAAGGGCTCCATGTACAACGCAGCGAGAGCTGCTCCGGAGCCCTGCAATGTAAGAAGCAGCGGTCATTAGACCATTGCTTCTTACACTCTTCAGCACCTCAGAGGTGGTGAAGAAAAATCACTGAGAGCTCAGACAGTCTCTTCACTTGCGCGACTGGTCGTGCAAATGAAGGGGCGGGCACTACAAACTCATCATAGTGTGTAATGATACGTATGGGCCAGCAGATCAACAGATACACTGCACATTTGCAGCAAAGGCGGGCGGGCAGCTTTGCAAGTTGAGAAGCTGTCCCCCCGCTTTTTAATACATGAGGCCCTAAATCCATATCTTACTATTTTGCACTTTCACAAGAATAGTTTTGGCTCCCAAATGAACTAAAAGCTGCAAGAGGCCAAATGAACATATCTAGAATAAAGTACACAACAGTTGTTATCTGATAAAGTCAGCAGGGTGCATTTCAAGTTTTGAGAATCAGAAATTGCTCAATTTTCAGAGCTAAATTACATGAAAGAGAGACAAAATAAATAATTAATGTATATTGCAAAGTTGTTTCATTTCATCAACAGTTTCCAAGCTCTACCACCTCAATGGAAACTAGGCCTATGTGTGTGCTATGTGTATGTTTTCTTTAAAAATTGCTTTCTTTATTTTTTGCTTTATTTTCAAAGATTTGTTGCATATATTTGCTTCATATAAACAGAAAACTAAATCAGATACCAGTCTGTCACATTCTCGGATATTCGTGCTTGTTTGTAAAGCCTATAAGGTTACTTGCTACAAAAGGGTTAAGAAACACGGTTTTATATAAATTAAACCTTTACACTTATTTTTTCAATATTTAAATAACTGAGATAATCAAAAATATAATATGCATGTACATATTATTCTCCGGCTAATCTTTGCTTTGAATACATCATTATAGCTAGTTTTTATTTACTGTTTTAATACTCCTTTAAATCTCTTTATGTTACACTTAAAATGTTTGTATACTGTTTGTGGTATATTTGATTTTTTTTATGTTATAACCCATTCGAAATGAAAGCAAATCAACTTGATTGTCTGCTAGGGGGGTTAAAGGTGTTAAAAAAAATATGCCTGATCAGTATTGATAATACAACTATGCACTATCTCTACTTTAAATGGTACCATCAGATGACAAATTAAGTAATTGTATAATCTGCCCAAACAAACCCATGCCTGCTTCTGAAAGAACTGATAAATTCTGCCTAATTGATGAGGTAGGATTTAATTTGGCAGACAGATGATAGTGGTTATCTAGGATAATTTATTGATTAGCCATAAAATGAAAACCTGTTTGAATATACATCATTACCTAGCACCTACTTAATTTTATACATCTTTGTGTTTTTTTTTTTCTTTCTAGAATCTTTTTTCTTCTAAACAATGTGTTTGAGTAGTGTAACTGCAATAATATGTCCTTCTGTGTAAATAGGGGTCAAAATAACACTGACTAACATCAAACTCTAAAGAAAAAACACAAAACAAAAACTCAATCTTCCCCCACTCAGTCTCATCCATCAAACCTTTAGGTCCTTTGCTATATCCAACATTTCAAAGGTTTCTTTTTTTTTTTTCTTTAACATTGGGATGTAAGCATTTGCTGTAAACTTGGTCTACTAATCCCATGCAGGGATTTAGAGACTTAATCCTATTTTTTTATTTTTACTTTACCCAATTACACTCAACATTCCTGTATTTTATAAAATGACCCCTTGTCTTTAAACTTACAAATAGATCTAATGCTTATTGCTGTAAGATTTATTCTTGAATAATTGTTACGTTTAAATTAAATGTGCATCAATAGACCACATGTACTCAAGTTGTTTTTTGCCTACAGCAATTTACAAAAAAGAAAAGTAAAAAAGCAAGAAACAATGATAAATACTGCTGACTCCTTAAAGGTTGTTTTGGGTCAAGCCCAGACACATGCATTTGCAGGGAGATGTACTAGGTAGTTTTTGTGAGGAATGTTTCACTTTACCTGGAACATTATTACAATCTCAATATTGTTTTAGACATGCATGTATGACTTGCTAAAAAAGGGCTGGCATTATCAGCATTATTTTGCTAATGATAGGTAAAATGCTGCTAAAGCTTAAAGTTAGTGTTTCTTAAGCATTTATGGTGATTGCAAAAACAAATGCTTAGAAATTCAGACTTGTCTTAGAAAAACACTAGGGCAGAATGACTAATACATTTTACATGAATCAAAATGGTTTGACAGTGTTTGCTTTGTCTTGATTCTAGTTTAAGCTGTTTTGCTAAGCTTGGCTATAAAAAGGCCTTAATACACGAGTAAAGGGAATTTTTTTACATTTTACCTTGTAATTCTGACTTTTTAAAGGCACATACACATTCCAATGTATCTAAAGGAAGATTTCAAATCATATATATATATATATATATATATATATATATATATATATATATATATATATATATACTATATATATATATATATATATATATATATATATATATATATATGTGTGTGTGTGTGTGTGCGTGTTTATAACAATAGTATTTACTTTATTATTTAACCAATTGAGAAATCTCTGCTGTGTTTTAAAGCATCAACTGTTGCCGGAAGATGTCCGTACCAGCTGTTTATTGGTAATTATCAGAATGCTAAACTACTCACACATGATTTTACATAACTTCATATAACATGGGGTGCCATTTACTACTGTAGCATCCCCCAAACTGATATGACCACTGATGTTCTGGGGGTTGGTATAATCCGTATTCAGTATTGTACTAACCCAAACATGCACTTTCCCTAAGTTTCCATATATACAGTGCTTTCCTTTGCTGAACTCTTCAATCCCTGTCAGGGATGGACTGGGGCAGGGTGGCCATTGCCCCCAAGGACACTATTGGTGATGGAATTAGGGCCAGTGCAGAAGGTTCACTGCTAATGAGTTTTGTTTTTGTTTGGTAATCCAATTATCTGCCTGCCTGTCTACAGCATGTGTATATACACGTACATACATATATATGGGTGTGTAGGGTTTCTTTGTAGCTGTAGATATATTTCACACCATGTTTTCTGTCCAATCCTAAACTGCCTTTGACAGAGCTGTGCCTGCCCAATCCAGTGCCCAATTTACTATGCACCTTAGCTGTGGGTTGCTGCGTGTACTCCCCTGAAGTCCTGGTTACTATAGCTGTAGGCTGCCCTACATACATGTTGTAGATAGGGTTGCCACCCAGCCGGTATTTTACCGGCATGACCGGTATTTTTAAGGTTCATGTCAATGTAGAAAATAAAGAATAAATATTGAAAGAAAGCCCCCGTCAAAGTGTCATAAATAATAGTTATAAACAAATGACTATTTAAAATCAGTCCTATCAGCTTTAGTTTTTGAGTTATAATGTTTAATTATTTATGCAAATGTATGTTAATTAGCATTGCCGGTATTTTCTTCCTAGAAAGGTGGCAACCCTAGTTGTAGAAGGGGCCACATGATAACTAAGAATTCACTACCATTTTTTATTTTGTGATATCATATATAGCATTTTAAAATGGGTGGGTTAATATAAAAATACAAATAATTGAAGCAAAGAACTGGGGCATTACATATGCTCATTTGCATATCATTTCCCAGATTCCTCTGTTACAGTGTAAAAACTGGTAGTTCAGATTTATTTTGTGGGGGATGTGAACATTAGCTATAAAATTATATTTAGCTTGTGGCTAACTTTTCGCCGCAAATTATATGATCTAGAACCTCAGATATGATGGCCAGGTTCATCAAGTATACCCAGCCATTTAAATTAAACCACAGCACATAAAGAAGTTTACTTGCTTTAAAAAATAAAATAAATAAATAAATATATATATATATATATATATATATATACGTTTATACTTAAGCTTAACTAGGATTTAGAAGGTTTATTTAGCTCTATTTGAAATACATTATGGCACTGGGTAGCTCATTTGCATATCATTTCCCAGATTCCTCTGCTCCAGTATAAAAACTGGTAGTCAGATTTTTTCACCCCCAAATTATATGATCTATAATCTCCTTAATATATATATAATTTATTTTTTTAAACTTGTTTACGATTTATAAGGTATATTTAGCTCTCTTTGAAATACATTGGATGATACAAATTTGTCAGCAGAATACACTATGAGCAGGAGAAAAGATAGCACAAAGTGCTGGATGTCTTTTTCCCATTTATGTTACATCCTCAATCACATCACACTCACTTGAACAACAATACAGCCTTTTGTTTCAACCTGAAGTAATAAATCTGATCTCTTCTGTCTTTAATCTCTGTACTTCCGCCTTCCAAATGTAAAAGCAACAAACAAGACATGGGAACATGTTGTAAATTAGCAGTCATTGAAAAAAAAAACGTCAAGTGTTTTTCCTTATTTCTCTTTGACAACGGAGTTAACTAAACACTCTTAATTTATTTGGACTTTGCTGTCCTGTTTTATATGCAAAATGATGCACCATACCAAAGGACTTGTTTAGCTAAAAAATGCATGTAGTAGATAATATTAAATTGCTTCCATGTGAAAGAAAATGAAAAATGTTTGTCGTGTTTTGTTTTTTTCCCCTTTATAAATCACTAAAGTACTTAAAGGGACATGAAACCCAAAAAATTTAATTCATGAATTATGATAGAGAATATAATTTAAAAAAGCTTCCAATTTACTTCTATGATCAAATTTGCTTTGTTCTCTTGTTATTCTTTGTTGAAGAGATATCTAGATCGATAGTGTGCACGAATCTAGAGCACTACATGACAGGAAATAGTGCTGTTATCTAGTGCTCTTGCTAATGTATATCATTGTTGCAAAACTGCTACCATAAAGTGCTGTAGACACGTGCACACTCCTGAACTTATCTTTTTGCTTCTCAAAAAAGGATAACAAGAAAACAAAGACACTTTGTTGATAGACATTAATTGGAAAGTTTTTTAAAATTGCATGTTCTATCTGAATTATGAATTTTTTTTTTTGGGGGGGTTATGTTCCTTTAAATTGTGTATGTGATGGATTGAAATGAAAACAAACTAAATTACTTTAATAAAATTCTTATGAAAGAAAGGTTCCATCTCAAATCGTGAAATAGCTCCAAATTACTGGAAATGTCAAATGTGGGCTTTTTACCTTATAATTAAAAACAAATGTATGCTACATTTATATCTGTTTGACTACAATTTCCCCCCAGTTTAAACTCACTTAATTATGAGGATTTGTAGTAAGTTGCTTTGAATATGACAATGACCAAAAATAATTAATTTTCTAGTTAATCCAACCATTACCATTCTTTCATGCTTACTAAATAAAACAGATGCATCGAACATGCATCTGTACATAACATTCATAGATCTCTATCCCAATTTATATGAGAACCTCATTATTCTTGATTACTACAATTAATGTCAGTGAAATTATTTTTTGCAGATCATTTAATGTTGAAAAAAGCATACTGAAATAGTTAGATGTTACTTGACACGCACCAGATCTTACCATGTTCCAGTATCTAGGGAGGAGGGCTCTTCTGTCAGGTCGAAGTTCATACTCATATATTCCTTAAGGAGTTAGAATACCATGTGGTGCTTTAACATTGTATCATTTCTTGGATTATTTTAGAACTACATTTTGAATAGGATTTAACATGATCAGATAACTTTCTGATTTTTCAAAGTAATTGAGCTTTTGTAAGAATCTGGAAAAAATTACAAACACTATATATATATATATATATATATATATATATATATATTACACACACACAATTTATTATTCTAGATTTAAATGTGTACAGTGTCTTTAAGGGCACAAAAAAGTGACTAAAATAACAATTAAGAAAAAGAACAAAAAAGGCTCTAATGTGTTAGATCATTTTATTATCGTGCTGTTGCTTGCATATAACAAAGTGTTAACCCTAGCACTACAGGGAGTTGGCTGAAACATCTGGTTAGCCCCTGACAAGTGACATATTTGTGTAGCCACCAATCACCATCTAGATCCCAGTAGTGCATTGTTAATCCTGAGCCAAGAATACAGAGATTGAAGCACATTTGATAATAAAATGGACAACTGATCAAGACAAACAATATATATAAATATATATATATATATATATATATATATATATATATCATACCTTGTAAATCTTCACTTTCTATTGATAGCTATACAGAACGCAGTTTTCCATGTTTTATACAAGCATCATACCCAGAATAATTTTGGAATGCAATTACTTTGTAGCACTGTCAGGATAACAAAGTAACACAAACATTGCAACTACTTAAAAAAACATATGCTGAATGACTTGAAATTAAAGCAGCATAGTATAAAGCTGACTACGACATGGAAATCTCTATGTAAAAAACAGAAAATATTTTACCTCAAAATTTCCTCCATAGCCACATCGCACTGTAAAGCAATTTTATACATCCAATCAGGATGCTAGTCCCAGGACTTTGAAAGTAATTTGCATCTGACAGGCACAGACACACAACGTTTCAGACCTGCTATAGGTCCTTAGTCAAGACCCCATATGAAGAAATAAAGGTTTTTTTAACTATTGGTGGCTGGAACAAATCTTTTTTGCTACTTGGAGTATTTGCAGGATAAGGCAGATCCTGGGTTCCGTGCCCCACAAGCCACATATCTGTTGGTGCTGTTTTCCACACTTTGTTTTGAGGCACAGACACAGTCATTTTATTTCCCTTTTTGGTTATCTAAGAGGCCTCATCAGTATTGCGAGGTTGCATAATATCATTTATAAAGACAAATTTTGGCTTGCGAGATCTATATCTTGCTATGGTGGGTTCTGGCTTTTAAAGAAAGACACATACATTAGGTCTAAGGAAGCCCCGACAAACAAGACACACTTCTGTAGGAGAGACCGTATCTGAGGCGGAGCTACACATCCTGTGCAGCTGAGCACTCGTAGTTTAGGAGAGCGCACGCCATCACTATTGAGTGCTATTTTGCCCTAAGTAACGATTTCACAGCGTGGCATTGGGACTTTGCCTTGGAGGTGAGGCAAGCACCACAGAGTACCGGTATAGACAGGAGACCCAGTTGTCAGGGTCAGAGTGGGGGATCAGCAGCAGAGACATAAAGCCTACGTACAACTCGAAGAAGAAGACTGCGATGGTGAAGTTCACAGGCGATAGCCAATAGCGGACCACAAGTCCATATCAAAGCACCACCCAGTATCTCTGTCGAGAATCGAGCAGCAGTGTGTCGCGGCAATACGCGATTCTCTGCTACTCTTCTCCGGAGTAGGGGGCGAACGGAGGATATGCGGAAATCCAAGTCCATCCATGGTAAAAAGAGCAGAAATCTGCACTGCTACATTTTGTCAGTCTGTGGAGGCATCGTAGAGGTCAGGAGATTGCTGTGAACATATCACTAAGGATCAAAGATAAGTAAAGCTGTTTAAAATCTTCACTTTTAATGATCTGTGGATACTATGAGGGGTAGTTATCAACTTGTCTACCTCAAATACGCTGGAATTCCGCAGCATATTTGAGGCGAGGCTGATTCGCCCTAGTTATCAAGCCCTAGATACCGGCAAAAGTAGAATTTAGTGACGTAAGCTTCGATCCGCCGGACTCAGTCCGACACAGATCGTTTCTTACGTCACTCCAGATGTTCCGCACACAAGTGCGGCACAATCTGACTACTTTTGCTAGTTTTCAAAAAACTAGCAGGTACGCTCGGAACTTTTCCGGCCCAGCGTACCTGGTTTTCAAACCGCCGGCCTGGAGGCGGCGGATCCCATAAGAATCAATGGGAGTCTGACCATAGCGAAAGTTCATGTTCGCTGCTGCCAGACATCCCATTCATTCCTATGGGAGCTGTCTACACCTAACACCCTCACATGTACCCAGAGTCTAAACACCCCAAATCTGCCCCCCCCTACACCGCCGCAACTAAATAAAGTGTTTACCCCCTAAACCGCCGCTCCCAGAGCCCACCGCAAGCTATACTAAATATGTTAACCCCTAAACCACCGCTCCTGGACCCCGCCGCAACTATAATAAACTTATTACCCCCTAAACTGCCGCTCCCGGACCCCGCCGCCACTTACATTATACCTAGTAACCCCTACCCTGCCCCCCCTATACCGCCGCCACCTAAAATTAAGTTATTAACCCCTATCCTGCCGATCCCGGACCCTGCCACAACTAAATAAATAGTTTAACCCCTAAACCGCCGCTCCCGGACCCCGCCGCAACCTATATTAAACTTATTACCCCTAATCTGCCCCCCCTACACCGTCGCCAACTATAATACATTTATTAACCCCTATCCTGCCCCCCCTACACCGCCGCCACTGTAATAAAATTATTAACCCCTAAACCTAAGTCTAACCCTAACCCTAACACCCCCCTAACTTAAATATTAATTAAATACATCTAAATAAATTTAACTCTTATTAACTAAATGAATCCTATTTTAAACTAAATGCTTACCTTTAAAATAAACCCTTATATAGCTACAATATAAATAATAATTATATTGTAGCTATCTTAGGATTTAATTTTATTTTACAGGCAACTTTCAATTTATTTTAACTAGGTACAATAGCAATTAAGTAGTTATTAACTATTTAATAGCTACCTAGTTAAAATAAAGAGACATTTACCTGTAAAATAAATCCTAACCAAAGTTACAATTACACCTAACACTACACTATACTTTAATAAATTATTCCTATTTAAAACTAAATACTTACCTGTAAAATAAACCCTAAGATAGCTACAATGTAATTAATAATTACATTGTAGCTATTTTAGGATTTATATTTATTTTACAGGTAACTTTGTATTTATTTTAGCTAGTTAGAATAGTTATTAAATAGTTATTAACTATTTAATAACTACCTAGCTAAAAGAAATACAAAATTACCTGTAAAATAAATCCTAACCTAAGTTACAATTAAACACTACACTATCATTAAATTAATTAAATAAATTACCTACAAATAACTACAATTAAATACAATTAAATAACTAAAGTACAAAAAAATAAAAAAAGCTAAGTTACAAAAAATAAAAAAATAAGTTACAAACATTTAACAAATATTACAACAATTTTAAGCTACTTACACCTAATCTAAGCCCCCTAATAAAATAACAAAGCCCCCCAAAATAAAAAATGCCCTACCCTATTCTAAATTAAAAAGTTACCAGCTCTTTTACCTTACCAGCCCTTAAAAGGGCCTTTTGCGGGGCATGCCCCAAAGAAAACAGCTCTTTTGCCTGTAAAAGAAAAATACAACCACCCCAACATTAAAACCCACCACCCACATACCCCTAATCTAACCCAAACCCCCCTTAAATAAACCTAACACTACCCCCCTGCAGATCATCCTACCTTGAGTCGTCTTCAACCAACCGACCACCGATGGAACCGAAGAGGAGATCCGGAGCGGCAGAAGTCATCATCCAAAGGGCGCTGAAGAAATCTTCCATCCGATGAAGTCATCATCCAGAAGATGCCGCTTAAAAGATGACATCGCTCGGTTGGAAGATCTCTTCAGCGCCGCATGGATGATGACTTCATCGGATGGAAGACTTCTTCAGCGCCCCTTGGATGATGACTTCTGCCGCTCCGGATCTCCTCTTCGGTTCCATCGGTGGTCGGCTGGCTGAAGACGACTCAAGGTAGGATGATCTTCAGGGGGGTAGTGTTAGGTTTATTTAAGGCGGGTTTGGGTTAGATTAGGGGTATGTGGGGGGTGGGTTTTAATGTTGGGGGGTTGCATTTTTCTTTTACAGGCAAAAGAGCTTTTTTGTTTGGGGCATGTCCCGCAAAAGGCCCTTTTAAGGGCTGGTAAGGTAAAAGAGCTTTGAACTTTTTTTAATGTAGAATAGGGTAGGGAGTTTTTTTATTTTGGGGGGCTTTGTTATTTTATTAGGGGGCTTAGATTAGGTGTAATTAGCTTAAAATTGTTGTAATATTTTTTAAATGTTTGTAACTTATTTTTTTTATTTTTTGTAACTTAGCTTTTTTTTTTTTTGTACTTTAGTTAGTTTATTTAATTGTATTTAATTGTAGTTATTTGTAGCTAATTTATTTAATTAATTTAATGATAGTGTAGTGTTAGGTTTAATTGTAACTTAGGTTAGGATTTATTTTACAGGTAATTTTGTATTTCTTTTAGCTAGGTAGTTATTAAATAGTTAATAACTATTTAATAACTATTCTAACTAGCTAAAATAAATACAAAGTTACCTGTAAAATAAATATAAATCCTAAAATAGCTACAATGTAATTATTAATTACATTGTAGCTATCTTAGGGTTTATTTTACAGGTAAGTATTTAGTTTTAAATAAGAATAATTTATTAAAGTGTAGTGTTAGGTGTAATTGTAACTTAGGTTAGTTTTTATTTTACAGGTAAACTTCTCTTTATTTTAACTAGGTAGCTATTAAATAGTTAATAAATATTTAATAGCTATTGTACCTAGTTAAAATAAATTGAAAGTTGCCTGTAAAATAAAAATAAATCCTAAGATAGCTACAATATAATTATTATTTATATTGTAGCTATATTAGGGTTTATTTTAAAGGTAAGTATTAGTTTTAAATAGGAATAATTTATTTAATAAGAGTTAAATTTATTTAGATGTATTTAATTAAATTTTAAGCTAGTGGAGTGTTAGGGTTAGGGTTAGACTTAGGTTTAGGGGTTAATAATTTTATTACAGTGGCGGCGGTGTAGGGGGGGGCAGGATAAGGGTTAATAACTTTATTATAGGTGGCGACGGTGTAGGGGGGGCAGATTAGGGGTTAATAAGTTTAAGATAGGTTGCGGCGGGGTCCGGGAGTGGCGGTTTAGGGGTTAAACTATTTATTTAGTTGCAGCGAGGTCCGGGTTCCGCAGGATAGGGGTTAATAACTTAATTATAGGTGGCGGCGGTATAGGGGGGGCAGGATAGGGGTTACTAGGTATAACGTAGGTGGCGGTGGTGTCTGGGAGCGGCGGTTTAGGGGTTAATACATTTATAAGAGTTGCAGCGGGGTCTAGGAGCGGCGGTTTAGGGTTAATAACTTTATTGAGTTGCGGGGGGCTCCGGGGGCGCTGGTATAGGGGGTAGAACAGTGTAGTTAGTGTGGGTGCTTAATGACAGCTTGTCAATAAAGCTGTCAAAAAGCCGAAGAGCAGCGATATCGGATGAGTGATAACTCTCACAATCCGCTGCTCATCGCCCCGTACTTGGTGCGCGGCTTTTTGACAGCTTTTTTTTTTTTTTTTTTTAGTTTCAAAAGTTTTATTGAAATCAAAACAATTACATCAAAATAAGACGCTTAGAATGAATAGCATTTTGAAACATTACACTTCAGATTTGTAAACAAAATAAAATAGGGGGGTGGGGACATATAGATGAAATCAAAGTATGGTTACAATCAATATATAACAAATAGAAGGTAAAAGAGTCTCTTGGTATACATTCCGTTTCAACAAACATTGGTTGTTACTTCATCAGTTTTTGAGACAATAATTGGGGTAGATCTATGTATGTGTATCTCAGTGTGATTGTGAGGGGTATTTTTGTATATATGACTTCCACATAGACGTCATCTGGGCATATAGGTCTGTGTTTTTGTTTTTCATATAAGAATATCCCTCTAGGGAGATTGTACGATGGCATTCTGAGTGCCACTGAATGAGGGACGGTACGTCCTCAGACTTCAATTTCCTGGCTATCAAAATTTTAAAGCTGTTTCTTAAAATGTATAGTAGTTTTTTTGACAGAGTAGGGAGTTTGTTTGGGACTTTGTTAAAAAGCCACAAGCATGGATCAGGGGGTATATTTACGCCTAGGATTTCGCTTGTCTCCTTGGATATTTCTAACCAGATGGGAGTTAATTTATTACATTGCCACCAAATATGGGACATGTGGTATTCCTGGGACCCACATCTCCAGCAATGTGCCGATTTAAGTCTATATATCGTTTTGCACCTTTCAGGGGTCAGGTACCATCTCTGTAAGATTTATAAGTTGAGTTCTACAAATTTACTTGAGACCGAAGTTTTTTTAATATTGATAAAAATCTGTAAGGCATCTACATGGGAGATGTCCGTGCCTAGTTCTAGGTTCCATCTATCAATGTAATATGGAAGTTAACCCTGCGGATGTTGCGACAGCATTGTATTAATGATTGAGAGTGCGTGTCTTGTCGGGGTGGATTTATTGCAAAGAGATTCAAATGGTGTCATTGATCTTGTTAGGTTATTGGATTGGGTGTGTGAGGTAATATAAGAGTGACATTGTCTGTAGAAAAGCCAGTCCTTGAAGACAAAGAGACCTGCAGAAATTAGTTCCTCTGTATTCGGAGAGTAGAGTTCATTTCCAAGGTGATAGATTTGCAAGGATCGAGTAGGTGTGCCTATTAATTTAGAGGCTATCGAGAGGCCGGGTCAGAATTCATAATTATGTGTTAATGGTGTGAGTGGCGAAAATTTGGATGAAATGTTGGGGTATTCTGTAAAAATCTTGTCCCAAATTTTAAATGTTTCTGAAATTGATTGGGAGGAGAATTTTAAAAATTTAGTCCTGTCTTTTGGAGTCCAGCATAATTGCCCTAGATGTTGATTTTGAGAAAGGTCATGTTCTAATTGGACCCAGGTTTTGTCAGCTTGGTTGGAGTGCCAGTCTACAATACGTTGTAGGAAAGTGGCTTGCCTGTATCGACGGAAGTCCGGAACACCCAGGCCTCCCATCTCCACAGGGAGGAGCATCATTTTTTTTACTAATTCTGGCTCTGTTATTAGACCATATGAAGTTCAAAATATTCGACTGTAATGAATCTAGGAAACTTTTGGGGAGGGGAATAGGCAACGTTTGAAAAATGTTCATTTTAATAATGTTACTCTTTCCTAGCCAGGAGATATACTTTCTCTTCCAAGAGGAGAGATCTGTAATTATCTGTTTAAGCAGAGGTTTATAATTTTGTGTGAATAGTTGGTCTGGTGTTGGGGTGAGTTGAATTCCCAGATATTTAAGTGAGTTATGTTGCCAGTGAAATGGACATATCTGCAGGACTGAGTGTATATCAGATGGTGGGATATTAATATTCATGACTTCTGATTTATTTTTGTTGACTAAAATGTTGGATGCCCTACCAAATTCATCTAGTTGACTGATGATGTGGGGGATAGTGGTTAGAGGATTTGATATACAGAATAGGATATCGTCCTCATACAGCATGACTTTATGGTGCGAGTTTTGAGTTTGTATTCCTGTTATGAACGGGTGGTTACGAATCTTTTGTGCAAGGGCTTCTATTGTGCACGCGAATAATAGTGGGGAGAGGGGGCAACCCTGTCTAGTGCCGTTCGTAATACCAAAAGGGGCTGAGTGGGACCCATTAATGTGGACTCTAGCAGTTGGGGTGGAATACATAGCAAATATACCGTCCAGAAATTCTTGTTCTATGCCCATTTTCTGAAGTACCGCTCTCAGGAACTGCCAACCAACGTGGTCAAAAGCTTTTTCCGTGTCAGTCGACAGAACCAGGAGCGGAATGTTTTTATTAGTGGCGTATTCTATAAGCTGAGTGATCCTGACCGTGTTGTCTTTCGCTTCCCTTTTGGGGACAAATCCAACCTGATCATTTCCAATCAGCTGTGGTAGAACAGTATTTAATCGTGTTGCGAGTATTTTGGCGTAAATCTTGAGATCTGTATTTAGAAAAGAGATTGGTCTGTAATTTTCTACGTATTCAGGGCTTTTACCTGGTTTCGGTATGATAGAGATGTATGCTTCTAACGTTTGTGCGGAAAATGGGTTGATAGAATTGAAAAGGGTAAGTGTGGGGCCAATAGGTCAACATATTTTTTGTAGTAATAATTTGTATAGCCATCCGGGCCTGGGGCCTTTCCAGTAGGAAGGTCTTTTATAGTATTTCGAACTTCGAGTAGAGTGAAGGGATTTTTAAGAAATGCTTGCTGGTCTTCTGTTATTACTGGGAAGTTTATGTCAGAGAGATACTGGTTTATATAGTGTAGGGGGTCATATGATTTGCTTGGATGGGAGTCCTCGTTCGTAGTAAGTACGAAAAGATTCAGCAATAGCTGCTGTAACGTAGTATGTTTTGTTCGTAGATTTTATCGAAAGAATATAGTTACGATTGGAGTTACTTTTCAGTCATTTGGCTGAACTCTATATCATTTGGCTGAACTCTCAACTAACAAACGATGTATGGTTAGCACAAACGATTAACTATAATACCAGAGAATTCAATAACTACAAGGTATAATAATAGCATGAAAGATAGATTACGTTTTCTTAATACGTGTTAATCCAGAGACCCAGGCTACCAACTATAATACACAATAGTTTAGCTACTCATATACAACCATACTATTGTGTCTAATAGTGGTACAATTTAAGATTGAACCAAAGGGACTGTTACATACCTCAATCCAATAAACTCTACAATAGTGCGAGTATTTTTGACCTTAACTGAGGTATATAAACTATAGAAAATATGTAACACGTATCCCTGCATTAATCTAATTTGGAATTGTGTATTCATAATAAACTGGTCACATTATATAGGCTAACTCTTAGCTATATAAATAAATTGAACCTACTTTAACTGGGTAACATTAATGATTAATTGTAGAATTTGAGAATTTTTGGATACAGTATATCCTTTCATGTATACCTATTTAGAGACCTAGGTTATATACTTTAACATACAGCAGCCCATTTTCTTAGACATAACCACACCATTGTGTTCACAAGTGGTATTAATCAATAGTGGGCAAACCTAACAGGGAGTGTCACACACCTCAATATAATAAACTCCATTAGAGTGGGAGTAAATTTAACCCCAATTGAGGTACTTCAAATCATTGTTTTTTCCAATAAACACAGATACAGTATAAGACCTTAATTTTTCTCATTACTCTGTTTGTATAATACAACCATAATAGCTGAATTCACAATAGAGTGATAACGTTACTATTTTTAGTTTCCAGTTGTCACACTGTTACACTGTTTATACCTAGAGCACAATCTATCTAGCATCAGCTATTGCTGGACATTGCAGCTCATACCCGCATAGAATTAGTTGTATATTTGAATTGATCAGATTCTATATATCCAACGGCACTAAATTTCTGAGCGTATATAATCTTTGGATACACCACACAGCCCTCCAAGAGGAGACTCTGATATATTGATCCCCACATTAGTCTAATTAGCCTATATATTTCAGACCTATCCTTGCTCCAATTACGGTTAGTGTTTTTAAATTTTTCTTGTTTTCCGCAAATTTTAGCACTGTATATTAAATAAATGTTAAGTTTTAACTTAGTTAGGTTCAGCACACTTGGAGACTAGTGATGTCTCTTGAATTTTTCACCACATTGAGCTTTTCAGTATTTTTTCATCTAATCTAACAAGCTCTTAAGTGCTACAAGTGTACTCTTTCCTGTGGTTATCTTCTTAACCACATTTTGCTGTTCAAGCTTACTTTTCAGTCTACGGGCAAAGAGCTTACTACACTTATTATCTCCTTCATAGTAGGATTGTTTAAGTTTCAAAGCTAGACTTTGACATTCTATATCTATAAGGTGGGCTGTTGTCAGTTTTATGGCTTTTAGCTCCGTAAGTAGTAGTGTATTTGTAGGTTTTATTTAAGTTGGGTTTCCAGGTCATTTAATTTATTTAAGGAGTCATGTAGTAATTGTCTCTGTTGTTTTCTGTAGTGAGATGAGATGCTGATAAGTTCTCCCCGTATTGTTCCTTTATGTGCTTCCCAAATGTTCTGGAATGAGGGGACCGAACCTACGTTAATGTCAAAGTAATCTTTGATAGTGTTTTGTATCTTTTCACTGTATTGTGGTAGGTCTAGGAGTTTGTTGTTAAGTTTCCAGAGGTAGGCTGATATGGATGCTGAAGGCCAAGCCATTGTGCATAGCACCATGGAATGGTCTGACCATGATAAGGGAGTAATGGTTGAGTGCATGGAGATTGATAGTGTATTAACGTCTGTTAATTTATAGTCTATGCGTGAATAGCGCGAGTGTGGGTGGGAAAAGAAAGTGAAGTCATTCGTATCAGGGTGATAAACTCTCCATATGTCATGGATAGCTAATTCTCGAAAGCGTTGCTTTATGAATGAGATGGTCTTGTGTGACGTGGATGAGGTGTGATTTGAGTTGTCCCTATGGGGGTCTAGTGTGATATTAAGATCACCGCCTATAATTAGTGTGCCTTTAACGACTTCCAAAATTTTCTTGGATAAAGAAGATATAAAATTATCTTGGCCTGTGTTTGGGGCGTACGCACTTACTAGTATGGTAACTGTGTTATATAGTTTTCCAACTAGGATTAGATATCTGCCCTCAGTATCCCTATAGGAATCAAACAGTTGAAAAGGTATTCCCTTCTTAATCAAAATTCCTACTCCATTGGTTTTAACTTTATTAGAGGAATAGTATGAGGGACCAAACTTGCAGAAAAAGGTTTTTGGTTCCTGACCCTTTAAGAAATGTGATTCCTGTAAGAATATTAAATCACCTTTTTTACTTTTAATGTCTCTAATTGCTATATTTCTTTTATGTGGATTATTTAGGCCCTTGGCGTTGATTGTTATGAAGGACAATTCCCTGTTAATATGGGTGGTTTTATTCATGTTGTCTAATATCTGAGAGGGAGTGTATTGTTAAAGAAAAGAATAGTGGAACCTGGAGTTGGTCAAGTCTTAGGCCTATGTGGTGTATGTGAGACATCTTATAACATTGAGACACGGAATATATACAGTATTCATCTAAAAATATAGAATGCATTAACTCAACAATATAAATCATTCTATTAACAAAGTAACCATAAGAATAATTAACTGGGATTGGGGGATGGTAGAAAACCATAGGAAAGATTGAAATTACAGTCATTTCAATCAGAGGTTCTACAACAGTTAGGACATATATGGTATGTTATAAAGTAACAGTGTAAACAATGTATATAGAAAGTTATAGGTATAACCCTTTCAGTTTAGTTAAGCGGACCATATCAAGGTCAAAATAAAGGTGAGAAGTACACATAAACTTCATTTCAGCTTATTGTAACGACTAAAGTCCTGGATAAGCAGAAAACCGTGCCCTAAAAATGCTTAGGAGGAAGAACATGTTATGCATATCAATTGGTAAAACATTATCAGCATATCAAACGTTTTGTTATAATGGTTGGATCTCACCAAATATGAGAAGTTCACATTGTCCTTAGCCCGAATCAGTCTCTAGATGAGGAAGGAGAAGTGTTCATTCTGTCCTTTCTCTTTTTATGTGACTGGACTTTGCTCCATGTTGTTTTTTGTAGATTGGACATGTGAGTTTGGAAGCTTGTAGCCTGGGGGCTTTCCTGGGATGATGATGGGGGCCGGGTGGTTTCAGATGGATTCCTAAGCCCTTTGAAAGTTTATCCAAATCTTGTATCCCTTTGTAGATAAGGGTTTGTCCATCGTGAGGTACAATTAGGCTGAAAGGAAATCCCCAGCGGTACTTGATGTGTTTGTCCTGAAGCACTGATGTGATGAAGCGGGCTTCTCTGCGTTTCTGAATGGTGCTTTGGCATAAATCCGGGTATATCTGTAAGTCGTGATCCAAATATGATATCACATGAGATGATCTTGCCTTCAGCCAGATGGTTTCTCTATCAGTAAATCTGAGGAACTTAAGGATAGTGTCTCTGGGGGGAGCATTTGGTGGCGGTGGTGGCCGGAGAGATCTGTGTACTCTTTCAATTTCCATTGGTGGAGCTTGCTGGTTGCCTATTAACTGCTGAAAAAGGCCTTGTAGGTAGGCCAACATGTCGGCTGATTTAATGGACTCCGGAATTCCTCTTATACGTAAATTGCTCCTTCTTCCCCTGTTCTCTAAGTCTTCAATTTTTTCTTCCAGAAGTTCCAATTTTGACTCATGCGTGCTGGTTTGATTATGTAAAAATCCAACCGCCTCGGTTGTAGTATCCTGTATGTCTTCCATCTCCACTATTCTCTCTCCCATTTCAGATATGTTTTTGCGCAATGTAGATAGTTCTTTAGTGATTAGATATTTAAGTGACTCAAAGTCATCTTTAGATGGGAGTTTTGCAATGTCCTGTTTAAGTTGAATTAAGTAGTCTGGAGGTGGTGTTGTGTCAGGTGCGGTACTTTGTTCTGGAGTGTTAGGTTCTTGCGAGTCTGAGTTAGTTGCTTGAAAAAAGGAGCTAACCAGTGAATTATTGATGGGCTGGTTTTTGGCGTTTTTATCACCTTTAGTTTTACTCTTAGACACCATGTTTTTGTTAAAGTTCATTAAGTGCTATATTCAGAGCGTGTATATATTTATAGATATAAAACTGGGTTTAGGCTTCCTCACTTAAATTGTTTATTTGGTTGTCGTTACTGTCTCTTTAAATAGGTTTGTTCAGGTTTACTGCATTATGTTATATGCATAGATAAGTTGTTCATTCCGTATTGTGGTAACGTTTCTATTATCTTTTAAGGCACTTCTCATCTATAGGTTGGTGTCACTATAAGCATTGTGGTGTGAGAGAGGGTTTCAAAGATGCGTACCTTTTGCAGCAGCATTAGAGATCCGGTCAATAAACTCTTGAAGTGCTGTGCTAAGATGGTTCATTTGTCTGGGAATAAATTCTCCTGCGTGTGTTGTAAATCCAATATGGCGGCGGTGTGCATTTCACCTCTCATGTCCCTCAAAGTTGCGAGCTGTGCTGAGCTCGGTTAGCCAAAGGAGGACTCGCATCTAAGTCTCTTAGTGTTTAGCCGTAGTTTGTGAGAGTTTGGTGGCAATTAACACTGTTTTATTGCTAAACGGTCCTACTGCTGTAACGGAGCTGTGCTACTGTGCGGCCATCCGCTTTCCTGGCCAAGCTCCGCCTTTTGACAGCTTTTTTGATAACTTAGGCGAACGGCGGCAATGGTAGGTGAGCTTAGGCGGGCGTATTGGACCGGCGAAGGCAGGTAAAGTAGACGCGTTGATAAGTACCCCTCTATATGACTAAGACTCCTCAGGTGGATGCATCAGTAAATACATCAGTAAAATAGAAGGAAATTCTTCATTACTGATCATATATTAAATAGTTGAGTGGTTTTGATCAGAATTTATCAATTGGGGAAATAGAGTAATATAAGATATAAAAGAGCAATGAGTTATTAACTGATATAGGGTATGTCTGCACAATATATTCAGATATTCAAATATTAACTGTTAGACACTAAGTTGCAAAATAACATCAAGTATCAGAAAGGCTGTTCCGTTACCAGTGGAGGAGGGGAGGGATGATCCTGTAACTCTATTATAGTAATAATGGTCTAGAGTTGTCAAGGAAAGCTCTTCTGTCTTGTGTTTAAATATAAGAAAAAGGGTAAAAAGGCAAAAAACTTTGTCAAGTCTTACAATGAATGCTAGGGCATAAACTGGTTTAGAGTACATACAAAGGAGCTATTTGTTGATGGAGGGAGAAACGCTAAAAATATTTAACACAGTGCACCGTGTTCACTTAATTCACATAAGATATTTATTTTAATTATTTTTTTCTCACATTTTCACTTGACTAAATATATATTTTGTCTATATAAGCATTTGAAAGAAAGAAGAAAAAAAAAAAAAAAAAAGGGTCTGATCTGCACAGTTAATATTTTCCCTAAATAGGGACACTAGCACTTCCCGCAAGAAATATAAACATCACGCTTTTTCACATTTTTTTTTTTTCTTTTTCAAGGGATGCCTCCGAAACAAAAAGATAAAAATTTAAAGAGCAATGCTGAAATGTCTATCGACATCAGCCTAGACTCAAGCCCCATAATGACGCTAGTTGAACCCCAAAACCTAGCAAGACAGATCAAAGAGATGATCACCCCACAATTCGAGCAACTACGTACAGAATTTTCTTTACTTTCAGCAAAAGTTAGACAATACGCAGTAGAAAACACGGTCTCATACTAAGAGTATTTGACAAACACACAGGAGCAGGTGATTAGAGACCAAGAGAAGAAACTAATCTCATTACAGAACAGAGTAGAAGACATGGAGAATAGATCATGCAGAAATAATTTAAGAGTCATAGGTCTACCTGAATCTATAGAATATAAAGATCTACTCCATTTTGCGGCAATAAGATTGCAAGAACAGTTAGGTATTGAAGGTCCCGTACTGGTAGAAAGAGCTCACAGGATAGGACAGCCTTGAGAGCAAGAGACATCTAAATTTTCAAAACGATCTGTAATTATCAAATACCTCAGTTTTCAGGATAAAGTTAATATTCTAAGACAATATAAAAAAAAATTCCCACTTAAAGGGACAGTCAACACCAGAATTTTTGTTGTTTTAAAAGATAGATAATCCCTTTATTACCCATTCCCCAGTTTTGCATAAACAACACAGTTATATTAATACACTTTTAACCTCTGTGATTACCTTGTATCTAAGCATCTTCTGACAGCCCCCTTATCACATGACATTTTATTTATTATCTATTGACTTTCATTTTAGCCAATAAGTGCAGTGTCTGCCACAACCCACGGGCGTGCTCACAATGTTATCTATAGGGTTTACCTGAACTAGCTCTCCCCTGCTGTGAAAAGCAAATACAAAAGCATGTGATTAGAGGCGGCCTTCAAGGACTTAGAAATTATCATATGAGCCTTCCTAGGTCTAGCTTTCAATTAAGAATACCAAAAGAACAAAGCAAAATTGGTGATAAAAGTAAATTTGAAAGTTGTTTAAAATGACATGCCCTATTTGAAACATGAAAGTTTTTTTTGGACTTGACTGTCCCTTTAAGAAATAAGGGGAGGTAATCTCCTTATTTCAAGAGTTTTCATTAGATACATCTCTGAAGCGAAGGGAGATAACACCTATATGTACACAGCTAATACATATGGGTATACAGGCTACAGTGATTTATCCATCTAAGCTGCGAGTTTTCTACAATTCAGAAGTGAAGATATTCGACTCTGGACAGAAAGCAAAACAATTTGTTGAGAGTCTAAAATGAAATGGGTTCAGAATAAAGGTGATCTATTTTCATTCCTCGTATAGAAAGAGAAGGATTATATGATTTTATATGTGTATTTTATGTTAAAGAGTTTGGCTACAGACTTTAAATACAAACTCAGACATCAAAGGCAAAAGATAAAGTCTATACTATAGATTATGGTTATCTTAACATATAGGGCCCCCTCCCGGTTATGTATGACTTTGCAAGAAGTTTATAAAGTTATTTTCTGTTTTTTTTGGGGGTTTTTTTTGTGTTTTTTCCTTGCAGAATTCAGACACTACTTGCTTTTATAATATAAATAGATAAAATTAGGTTAAAGGGACAGTACACTGTAATTTTTTTTTATATTAATGTATTTTCAGTGACTTGTTATACCAGCTGCAGAGTATAAAATGTATGAGAAATTGCATTTTCAGGTTTATTTGTCTATGTAAAGTAGCTGGTTTTGTGCTTTTAAACCACAGCCTATTACAATGGGTTGAGTTTCAGGTAATATCAGATCTCATTATTTTATCACTTTGTGTACACACACTTGCTTCCTTATCTTAGATTTGTCTGGAAAACTAAAGCTCAATACATAGAGAGAACAATGGAAAATTATCATTTTATTACTTAGCTATCCTGCACACTACTGGGAGTGTCATTTCTTCTGCTGGCTGTGTTTACTTAGGCTATTCAATAGCTGAGACTCCAATATCAAAACTTTCAGTATAGGTTAGAAGCTAAATCATCTATTTCAAAGGCCAACATAGGGGCAAAGGAGCTACTTGTAAACAATTTAATGCACTCCAGCAGGTAAAATAGATCATTGGGAACAATTTAAATGGGAGAAATATTTTGGGTGAACTGTCCCTTTAAATATAGTCTCAAGGAACATTGGAGGCATAACCTCACATGTTAAGAGACAAATAATAAATTCTCTAAAGCGATTTGCACCGGATATCGCTTTTATTCAAGAAACACATTTAAATAGTCTAGAGGCAAACAAACTGAAAATTAAATGGGTAGGTAAAGTCATAGCCACCTCTTGCAAGGGAAGAAAGAAAGGGGTTGCATGCCTTTTTAATAAAAATGTGGAGTACAAAATATTGTCACAAGAAATAGATAAAGAGGAAAGATATATAATCATGCAAGTAGATATTGTCGGGAGAATATACACATTATGTAATGTATATGGCCCAGATTACATAGATGAGGACTTCTGGAAATAAATAAGTACCTTAAAACTATCAACATATGTGGACACACAGCTAATCCTCCTGGCTGGGGATTTTAATTTGACTATGCATCCAAGAATAGATAGAATGAGCAAAATACTTTCTAGACAGTATAATAAGGAAGCTAAATTTTTAACTAAGATGTGTAAACATTTGAAAGCAACAGATATATGGCACGTACATAACCCGTACCTAAGTCTTATACTTGCAAATCCAAATCACACAAGATGTTTTCTAGAATAGAGATGTTCTTAGTTAGCGAGAAATTACTTTATCTGGATTTAACCTAAAAAATTAATGATATATATATATATATCAGATCATGCAAGTATCTCTCTTATAATGCACAATAAAATTCACAGTCAAAGGACAAATAATACTTTTTTCTTCCCTAAATATCTCTTAAATAAATTGGATGAGAGGGAAGTGGCATGAATTTGAAATGTTCAATAGGACATATAAAGAAAAAATAGAAATATTCTGGGAAGCATCAAAAGCAATTTTTCGTGGAGAGATAAAAGCTTGGCTTATTAAAAAAAGTAAAAGACTTAAAGCTAGAGAACTCCAATTGTCTAATGCCCTTAGAAATAGCTATAGAAAGTATATTGAGAACCCATCAAAGAAACTATGGGAGAAATATCAGGACACAAAGTCAGAAAGAAATAATTTCTTAAACCAAAAATTGTACCAAGACTTAAAAAAAGAATGCCTCTTTTCTCAGCTTTAATGGAAAATCCCTGAAATGGTTAGCATTAATAGAAAATTGACAAAAAAAGAAAACATCTATTAGTGCTTTTATAAAGAATGGTAAAAGATCTACAAAGGTCTCTGAAATTAAAGATATTTTTTTTAAATATTTTCACAAAATGTATTCAAAATCAAATATCAATATTAATAACAAACAACATTTCTGGGAAAGAATACAAACTCCAGTATTAGACACAGATAATTTGGAGAAACTTAATGCACCTATTGAACAAGAGGAGATTTTAAGAGCAATTAAAGCAATGTCGATAAACAAAGCACCAATTTTATAAAATTTTAAAAGACCAAATTGCCCCAATATTACATAAGCTTTTCAATAAATATTTTGTACAAAATAGCATGACATCTCTGTATTTTACAGAATCACTTATTAATTTAATTTAAAAAAAATTAAAAATTTAATTTAAAAAAAAGATAAAAACCCAGAGGCAGTGGAGTCATATAGACCAATTTCTTCTATACTTGCTAATATGGACCCACTAATACATCAAGATAAAACAGGTTTCATGCAAGGAATAAATTCAAGAAATATGAGGAGATTATTAGTAACAATTGAAAATATTGGGCTTAACTCTCATAAACAAAAGAATAAGAATGAAAAAAAAGAAGGGTCTCTTATCACAATAGATGCCCAAAAGGTGTTTGATTCAATTACCTGGGACCATCTCTTTTTTACCTTAGAGAAATTTGGAATCAATGGTCACTTTAACAACTTCATAAGATTAATTTATAGCAGCCCTTCATCAGCTTTACTAATAAATGGGTCTATCTCCAACAAATTGGCTATAACTAACGGCACTATACAGGGATGCCCACTTTCCCCTCTTTTATTCAATTTGTGTATTGAGCCACTCGCAATATGTTTAAGAAAAGATTTTCAATCGGGTAAGTAAAAGTAGTACTGTCATTGTATGCAGACAACTTATTAATATTTATTGGGAACTCTAGAAAAAATATCCCAATTCTAATTATTAATACCTTTAGCTCCTTTTCAAGATATGAAGTGAATATATCCAAATCTGAGTTACTTTGGCTAAATAAAGAAAAAAATAGTATAGATTCTACTCCATTTAAAGAAGCCACAGACTATATTAAATATTTAGGAATATACATAAGCAAGAATCCAGCAGAATGTTACGGAATCAATTATAAAAGATTATGGAACTCTGTGCTATCAAAACTAGCGAGATGGTGTCAGTTTCCGCTTACAATTTCAGCAAAAGTACATTTGATTAAAATGATTATATTACCAAAGATACTATTTCTCTCTCAAAATCTACCATTCTTTATTAGAGAAAAGGACAAACAATGTACACCCTTTTTATGGAATGGGAAAAAATCGAAAATAGCTCTAAGAAAGTTGATGCAAAAATAAAGAGGCTGGGGGCTGGGATTTCCTAATATAAGATACTACAATTGGGGATGTATGGTTAAAGTGGCCTGCGACTGGATAACAGACAAGAATACAGTGACTCCTCTGCAATTAGAACTAGGTCTAACTGCTCCAGCTACCCCAGCAGGATTACTACATCTTTCAGAAAGAGATATACCAAAATTAATCAGAGCTAGAGAAACAATATTTAATATAATCATAGCTTGGAACAAATTCAATAGAGAATTACAGACAAATAATCATCTCTCCCTATATTTACCGATCTGGGGCAATCCAGAATTTGAGGCAAGTTTAGTAACTAACATTTTTAAAAAGAACCAGAAAGGCCTAAAATATTTATATCAATTGGAAGACTCTAATACAAAGATATTTAAATCCTTTCTAGATTTAAGTCAAGAATTTGAGCTGTCTTCTAAGGATTTTTTTTGCCTATCTGCAGATCAGACAGTATTACTTTAAATTAATAGAAAAATATGGGAGAGAATGGTCTCTGGGAAAAATTGATCAAGGAATCAAATTATATAAGACTGGATTGACACCATTATCTATTTGGTACAACATATTAATGCAAAAGAAAGGCCACTAAAATGTAGTATTATTACACCATAAATGGATAAAAGAACTTAGTGAGATTTCAACTGATGTGATTGAACAGAGTTTCAAACTAGTACAGAAGTCCACTAAGTCACAAGGATGGAGAGGATCACATATGAAAGTAATCAATCAGTCGTACTTGTCCCCAGTCAGGATAGCTAAATAGTCATCCAACATCACTACATGTTGTTCCAGATATTCCTTCCCTAGGGTGGATCTCATACATTGTAACTGGGCATGTCCCAAGGTAAGAGCATTTTGGGGTAAAATCAACTATTGGTTGAACAGATTTCTAGATAGGCAGATAAATTTGAATCTTTCAGACATATTGTTCTTGCATGGTAAATCTTATGCAAAATAAAACAGCAATTTGATCAATATTGCAGTATTGACTGACAGAAACATTATTCTTAGTTCATGGAAGTCCAAATATAGCCCAAGCATGAATGATTTTAAAGAGAAAGTGTTATTACAGATTTACCTTGCACAATATGATCCAAATATAATACATGAAACAGAAGTAAAAATATATTTTACCAAATGACTTAAGGTAATATTGGCATACCCTTAAAATTTACAGAAACAAATAATTAAAAAAATCATATTTTTTCTGTATATACAAGCAGAGACAGATGCGCCACATGGCACAATATTGTTGGTTCCAAAGGACAGATAGAAAAGATTTACAAAAATGCACTCACATGTAGTAAAGCACTCCAATTAGTGCCTTGGGAGCAGTCTGGGATCTATAACAGTCACCCAGCAGACCAGCCTCTTGGGATAGATGGATAATCTGTAGTGTGAAAAAAAAGACACACAGGTGCCTATATGGCCTAGCACAGTTTGGATCCAAGAGTATATAGCTTTGAGTGGTATGGTATATACTCACATTTGACCCCCAAAATCTGTTACACATCTACAACCACCAAAAACACCCATGCTAAATAGTTTCTAAATTTTGTCCTGAGTTTAGAAATACCCAATATTTACATCTTCTTTGCTTTTTTTGCAACTTATAGGGCCATAAATACAAGTAGCACTTTGCTATTTCCAAACCATTATTTTTCAAAATTAGCGCTAGTTACATTAGAACACTAATATCTTTCAGGAATCTCTGAATATCCCTTGACATGTATATATTTTTTTTTAGTAGACATCCCAAAGTATTGATCTAGGCCAATTTTGGTATATTTCATGCCACCATTTCATCGCCAAATGCGATTAAATACAAAAAATTGTTCACTTTTTCACTAATTTTTTCACAAACTTTTGGTTTCTCACTGAAATTATTTACAAACAGCTTGTGCAATTATGGCTTAAATTATTGTAAATTATTCTCTGGGATCCCTTTTGTTCAGAAATAGCAGACATATATGGCTTTGGCGTTGCTTTTTGGTAATTAGAAGGCTGCTAAATGCCACTGCGCACTACACGTGTATTATGCCCAGCAGTGAAGGGGTTAATTAGGGAGCATGTAGGGAGCTTTTAGGGGTAATTTTAGCTTTAGTGTAGTGTAGTAGACAACCCCAAGTATTGATCTAGGCCAATTTTGGTATATTTAATGCCACCATTTCACCGCCAAATGCGATCAAATTAAAAAAAACGTTAAATTTTTCACAATTTTAGGTTTCTCACTGAAATCATTTACAAACAGCTTGTGCAATTATGGCACAAATGGTTGTAAATGCTTCTCTGGGATCCCCTTTATTCAGAAATAGTAGACATATATGGCTTTGGCATTGCTTTGTGGTAATTAGAAGGCCGCCAAATGCCGCTGCGCATCACACGTGTATTATGGCTAGCAGTGATGGGGTTAATTATGTAGCTTGTAGGGAGCTTGCAGGGTTAATTTTAGCTTTAGTGTAGAGCTCAGCCTCCCACCTAAAACATCAGACCCCCTGATCCCTCCCAAACAGCTCTCTTCCCTCCCCCACCCCACAATTGTCCCCGCCATCTTAAGTACTGGCAGAAACTCTGCCAGTACTAAAATAAAAGCTATATTGGGCTTTTTTTGTGTGTGGCATATTTACATATGCTGCTGTGTAGGATCCCCCCTTAGCCCCCAACCTCACTGATCCCCCACCAAACAACTTTCTAACCCTCCCCCTCTGCCTTAATGGGCGCCATCTTGGGTACTGGCAGCTGTCTGCCAGTACCCAGTTTAGTAACAAAAAGTATGTTTATTGGCTTTTTTATTGCCCTTTTCTGTAGTGTAGCTTCCCACCCCCCCCAGACCAACCCCCCACCCCTTCCAGAACCCTTAGATCATCTTTTATTTTGTTAAATATTTTTTTTTTTTTACCGTTTCTTAACTTTTTTTTCTGCAGTGTAGCGGTTCCCTCCCGCTCCCACCCCGTGCACGCGCCCGCCCGCCGCCCTCCGTGCACGCGCACGCTCCCGTGCGCGCCCCCGTCTCTCCCGCCCCCGATCCGTCCCCCCTCCACTCCACTCGGCACATCGATGGCCGCCCACCCGCCTCCCAGACTTGCTCCCACCCACCAACGATACCGGCCACTGATGTCCGGTGCAGAGAGGGCCACAGAGTGGCTCTCTCTGCATCGGATGGCCAAGGGGGGTTATTGCAGGATGCCTCGATATCGAGGCATCACTGCAATAACCGGAAAGCAGCTGGAAGCGAGCAGGATCGCTTCCAGCTGCTTTCCAGACCAAGGACGTATGCCACACGTCCTCGGTCATTAACTGTATTTTTTTTGAGGACGTGTGGCATACGTCCTTGGTCGTTAAGGGGTTAAAATAATCTAAAATTACAAAAAATAAAAAAGTCTAACATTACAGAAAATAATAAACCAAATTATCAAAAATAAAAAAATTAAACCTAATCACTATGAAATTATAAAAGCCCCCCCCCAAATAAAAACACACCCTAATCTAATACTAAACTACCAATAGCCCTTAAAAGGGCTTTTTGTAGGGCATTGCCCTAAGTTAAACAGCTCTTTTGCATTAAAAAAATACTAAGTCCCCCCTCTAACAGTAAAAGCCCCCACCCACAAAACCCCCCCAAATAAAAAACCTAACACAAAAAAATCCTAAACTACCCATTGCCCCTAAAGGGGCATTGTATGGGCATTGCCCTTAAAAGGGCATTCAGCTATTTTACTGCACTTAAAAGGGCATTCAGCTCTTTTTCAGTGCCCAAAATCCCTAATCTTTTTTTTATTTTTGATAATTTGGTTTATTTTATGTAATGTTAGATTTTTTTTATTTTTTGTAATTTTAGATTAATTTCAACTAGTTTTTTTATTTTTAAAGTAGGTTTTTTTCTTTTAATTGTAACTTAGTATTTTTTTATTAGGTTTATTGCGATGTGGGTTAATGGTGGATTAGGGGTTAATAGTTTAATTAGGTTAATTGTGATGTGGGTGAATGGTGGGTTAGGGGTTAATACATATATTGGGGAGGTCGCAATGTGGGTGAATGGCGGATTAGGGGTTAATAGTTTAATTAGGGATATTTCATTGTGGGGGTTATTGTTTTAGGGGTTAATACTTTTATTATTAGTTGCAATGTAGGGGGATTGTGGATATAGGGTTTTTTACGTTTTGGGTTTATTTTTTGGAGGCGTGTTAGACTTTTACGGGAGATTTAAATTTTTTGTTTATTTTCTTAGGTGCCGGCAGTTTCTAACGTGCCATTAGTCACTGGCGACTCCAGAAATTTGTATTTACACACATTTCTTGACATTGCTAGTTTATCCGACTTATGGCACTTTATGAACTGCCAGCGGGGTTTATGTGATTCCCCGATGTGAGAGGGGAAATTACGGGCGATGCAGGTTTCAGCAGTTACACTGAAGCCTGCGTCGTATATGTAATCTCGCCCGTTTGTATTAATTTCCTAATATAGATGCCTTTTATAGACAAAAATCAGTTTCCTTTTATTTTTCTGTCCCCAGAACATGTGATAGCCATCAGCCAATCAAATACTCATATATAAGTTGTAAACTCTTGAACATGCTCACTAGGAACCTGTCTCTCAGAAAGTGTGCACATATGTCCATGCAAATAAGACTATGCACACTCCTCCAGGAATAAGCAGCTGTCTTTTTATAATTGTATCTGTATTAGCTCATTAACAGTGGCTTCTGTCAGACTCCAACAAAAAACAAAAAACTTATCTAAGGGCTCATTTCAATTGAGGCAGAAAAAATGGCGATGTAATCTGCCGAAGTTGCCGACAGCTAAAAGTAGTTTACAACTCCATTTTAGTACCAGGTTTCCATTGAAATATTTTGCACATTGTGTGCAGTCTGTCTTTTGAAGTATGTGTAAGTTAACGTTGTGTTAAAGCCTCCATCCGTTGTCAGATTTCTCGTAAATTGCACCATAAATTGTTGCTATGGTAACCTGACCTTAGATTATAAAAATGTATTTTAACACCTGCACTCCTTACCTTTTATCGGCTAAAGAGGGAAAGACATGGTTGTTAGTTGCAGTGTAAGGAGTTTGGTGTTTTGAGCAAGGTAAATGGATTTGGTCACCTAATAAATAATCAAAGAATTTAAAGAATTTATTTTAAATTAAGGTCAGCCATTTTTTTATATTTAGTGCTGCCTAGGCAAAGGCCTAGTTGGAGATATGTGCTTGATTATAATTGTATATGTAAGTACAGTACTGAAATATAATTAAGAACATATGTTCAACCTGCCTGGTGCAGCACTAAATATTACAGTATAAAAATACATTTAAAAAGAGAAAACGTTGCATTGTTTGCAAACTTTTAGATCTCAATTATAGAGAGGCCTCAAAAAGCTTTTTTCCCTCTTTTACACATTATTATTATTATCATTTATTTGTATAGCGCCGCCAAATCCCATAGCGCTGCTCGTTTCCATTGAGGTTGTTTCCATTGAGCTGGTTTCCATTAATGTGGTTTCCATTTAGCGCTGCAGAACCTGTTGGCGCTCTACAAATACCTGATGATAATAATAATAATAATAATAATAAAAGATGGTAAATTGTGGAAACTGGTTATAAAAACATTTATCTCCATTAAAGTCTATAAAGATTTTTTATGTTACCACCAGTTTCCAAACTTTACCACCTCAATGGAAACTAGGCCATAGTTGAGCCTTAATTTTTGAGATGTAAACAACAGCACCTGACAGAGGCCTAGTTTCCATTGAGGTGGTAAAGTTTGGAAACTTGTGGTAAAAATTCTCTTTACATCGTAATGGAGATAAATGTTTTTACCACTAGTTTCCACAATTTATCACATCAGTGGAAACTAGACCAATGATGGAAACTCTCTTTTGGAAACTGTCAGTAAGCATAATGCATTCTCTTTCAAACCTAATCGCGGCTCAATGGAAACAAGTCCTAAGTGTATGAGGTTTGATATAACTTTCAAGCGTGATACATTAAATGTTATACACTCTTGTACACACATGCACAATCCTGAGCATATCTAAATACAATATTTAACAAATTGCATGCTCTGAATAATAACATTTTAATTTTGACTTTAATAACCCTTTAAATAAATCAAGCATATTTGTGCAGAGCCAGTACCCAAATCATAGGTTGCTTACATGCTGATTTTGACAACTCCTAAAGCTCTTTTAATGCACAGAAACACATAGTTTAATATGAAAAATAGTTGTTATAGTTCCCTCTTTAAAAAAATAATAATACAAAAAACTAATATCTGTTTAATATACACTTGAGTGTAGTGGGAACATTAAAGTGTAAAGTATGCTGTGGCTTTATAGTATTTAGAAAATATAAATAAAATATATATTTCTATCTTGTTAGAAGAAGAAAACTATAACAAGGCACAATAAATTATTAACTATTGTTTTCTATATGAATGAATAGCCTAGGGGACACAGAAAAAAATGAGAACCTAAAACACTGGCAATAAATAAATCAAACAATAAAACATACCATTAGGCAGGCATGCATTTCTTTCCTTCAGTCATAATTCTTTGCACTTTTGAATATTATTTAAAAGCATATTGACACAACCACATAATACACAAGGCAAATGTAGATTTCTGTTTCAATGAGTTTTGGAAATTCAGTCATAGTAAAACATTTGATATTGTATGGGTGATAAAGGAAGGTGGGAAAGTAACATAAAAGTGATCAGAAATCAGTAAAGTACAGAAAATGATATCACGTTGCAGACCTGGACATAGATTCTAATGCAGTTCATGGTTGATTAAGATATTTCAGTCTTAGGGGCCGATTTATCAAAGTCTGGCGGACATATACACTGTAGCGTATAATGTCTGCCAGACATCACTGAATGCCGACAGCATACGCTGTCTACATTTAACAATGCACAAGCAGTTCTGGTGAATTGCTTGTGCAATGCCGCCCCCTGCAATGCCGCCGCTAGCAGGGGGTGTCAATCAATCCGATCATATGCGATCGGGCGGATTGATGTCTGCAGCCTCAGAGGCAGTGGACCAATTAAGGAGCAGCAGTCTTAAAGGGACAGTTAACACCAGAATTTTTGTTGTTTTACAAGATAGATAATCCCTTTATTACCCATTCCCCAGTTTTGCATAACCAACACAGTTATAATTATACACTTTTTACCTCTGTGATTAACTTGTATCTAAGCATCTTCTGACAAACCCCTGATCACATGACATTTTATTTATTATCTATTGACTTTCATTTTAGCCAATTAGTGCAGTGTCTGCCACAATCCACGGGCATGCTCACAATGTTATCTATAGGGTTTACCTGAACTAGCACTCCCCTGCTGTGAAAAGCAAATACAAAGCATGTGATTAGAGGCGGCCTTCAAGGGCTTAGAAATTATCATATGAGCCTTCCTAGGTCTAGCTTTCAAGTAAGAATACCAAAAGAACAAAGAAAAATTGGTGATAAAAGTAAATTGGAAAGTTGTTTAAAATTACATGCCCTATTTGAAACATGAAAGTTTTTTTTGGACTTGACTGTCCCTTTAAGACCGCTGCTTCATAACTGCTGTTTCCGTGAGCTTGAAGGCTCACGCGGAAACAGGGGCACCAGGGGCCATTCGGCCCTTGAAAATGGCCCCCTTTACAATCCTTTTCCGATGCCTCTGGTTCAAAATATAAAATATAAGATATTGGACTACACGAAAAATGTTTTTTTTGCTTTATACTCAAAAATGTTTTTGGAAGATTTCACAATATTTTTTTAACACCACATTAAAAATGGTAGTGAGCACCTTGTCTTGCTATACAATAACATATCAGCCATATGCAAACATTTTTTAAAACAAATTTACCTCTTTTTTTCTGCAATTGTTTTAGCCAAACTCCATCCACAACTTGCCTCATTTAGAGGAGCCAATCTGAGCTTGTATCTATTAAAGCTAATTAAGGAGGTATGTGCATATTTTTGTTTTCTGCATTCGTTTAGTGAAGTGAATGCTGAAATCGGCAGCGGTCTGCAGCATTCGGCTATTTTCGGCGCCAGATTTTAGAGAAAAAGTGCAACACACAAATATCAGTACTATTTATATGGGTTTTTTTGTTTTCTACTGCATATATTATTGATAATATAATTGCCTATTGTAAATCATGATGGAAAAGTGGGAGTCATACCATAGTCCCTGAGGAATTAAATGATCTGGGAACCTGAGAATGGCATTGGATCCTGGCAGGCAGCTAAGCCAGAAAAGCTAACATAATTAATTCCAATGTAAATAACAAACTCAAATACATAGCCATCAAAGAAATATGAGAACTGTACTGGTGGTTTAAAAAATATATTTTTGCACATTAACAAAAAAATAAATGCAATTTTTGTAAAATAAATAATATACCTTTTGGCTTGCATTAGATATTGCAATATGGAAATAAATATACAAGCTAAAGTTACATTTCATCCATGTGTCTCATAAACCAATAAGTCATTGTTTTTTAGCTTACTATACTATAATTTCTAAACCAAAAATTTCTTACTTAAAGGGCCATGATACCCAAATGTTTAACCACATGAAAGTGATGCAGCATAGCTGTAAAAAGCTGACTAGAAAATATCACCTGAACATTTCTATGTAAAAAAGAAAGATATTTTACCTCAAAAGTTCCTCAGTAGCCACATCCCATTGTAAAGGATTTCTAAGAAGCAAATCAGTACGTCTGTCCTGGGACAGCTAAGGGGATGAGCCTCGTGCACTCTCATGTTATTTCCCTATTCAGTTTAAGGAAGTTTACAATGAAATATCATGAGAGTTAAGTGAAATCTCATGAGATCACAGTAAAAGAGTTCATGACCTCAGTACTGCTGATGCTGATTGGCTGCTGTTCATTTCTTTATTTTTTATTTTTTTTTATATAACTTTTAACACAGAACTTACTCTGCTGAGCTGAGGAAATTGTGAGGTAAAAGATCTTCCTTTTTTACATAGAGATGCTCAGGTGATATTTTCCTGTCAACTTTTCACAATTATACTGCATCAGTTTCAAGTGATTTAGCATATGAGTATTATGTCCCTTTGTATCAAAACTATATTAAAATAATTTTTTCCTCTACATGTTGGTATAATAAACAAGATAATTAGAAATAATTATAGAATGGAGTAGATTAAAAGAATATGAAACCCAATGTTTTTCTTTCATGATTCAGAATGTGTATGTGACAACTTTCCAATTTATTTCCATTATCTAATTTGTTTTGTTCTCTTGGTATCCTTTGTTGAAACACATACCTATGCCTCATGTTATTGGCTTACTGATGTGTTCAGCTAGCTCCCAGTAGTGTATTGCTGCTTCTTAAAAAAGGAAACCAAGAGAATGAAGCAAATTATATAATTTAAGTACATTGCAAAGTTGTTCAAAATTGTATGTTCTATTTGAACCATGAGAGAATTTTTTTTTTGTTTCATGTCCCCTTTATTTTTGTAAAGCCTTAAAGGAACAGTTTACTCACACATTTTCTTCCCTTTAATTTGTTCCCAATGATCAACTTTACCTGCTGGAGTGTATTACATTATCTACACGTATTTCCATTGCCCTTATATTGGCATTTGAAATAGTTGATTTAGCCTATGGTATCCCCACCTTTCCTGAAAGTTTGTGGCCTTAAGGCCAAGCTGTGTAAACACAGCCAGCAGAAAAAAATACACTCCCAGTGGATTATAGAAGAGACAAGGTAATAAAATGTTATTTTTCCATTGTTCTCTCCAAGTATTGGTGATTGGTTTATGGAAAGAAATAAGATAAATATGCATGTATATGTACACAATGTGATAAAATAATAAGATCAGATTATAGATCAAAAAGACAAGGGGCACCTCAAAGTGAACTCCGTGGATCACAAGAAAAACAGGTAATAAAATATAACTCACACTTTAAGGAGGCACTCGTCTGAACAAAGTGCAAACAGGCCGGCTGACGCTCACAGTAGTCAGCTAACTGGATGCTCTCCAAAAATCAAAGCGTGGCATCAGCTGCTTCCAGGCAGTCCAGGAGTTTTACGATCGGTTGTATCAAAACACTAAATCACCAAATGGCAATCAGGATGTAATGTGCAAGCAATACAGACACTTCCATAGAAGTAATGAAAGCAAAATTGTAATTGTTTGCAACGAGTTTCTCGACTTAAAACAACGGTTGTTTCATCAGGCAAAAAACAACAATATAGTCACATAAAAGAATGCGGCTTTTTAAGCTGCCACATTGTATTTTATTGGTTATCTTGAATTTTTTAAATATCCAGTAGAATAAATGGGTGTGTCTGTATTGTTAAAATATATCTAAAAACAGAAATTTTAAAGTAAAAAATATATATAAGAGATCGCCACATTGTAATAAATTTTTGCAAAAAAAAAAATATCCAATAGGATCAGTGGATGTGTCTGTATTGATAAAATGTATCTAAAAACAGAAATTTATTACAATGTGACAATCTCTTATATATATGTTTTGTTTCCTGATTTTGACTCTTTTCCTGAATTGAAGACTAATCTGCTTGCTTCTGACTACAGTACCTCTGTCTACCTGTTATGCTGTGATGTTTGGTTCTGGATGGCCACTCTGATATTGACCTTTGGCTACTTTTATGGACTATAGTGCAGAATTATATAACATTAGCTTACCGGCAGCTTTATACACTAAATAATTGCAAATAAATTATATGTAAAAGCTCCTTTTAGCAGAACGCCGCTCTTTGCTCTACTGAGCGGGTCTGTTTTTTCCACAGCGCATCCCGCAACACTGTCTAGTCACAGTGTGCCCGGTCGCGCCATTAAAATTAATGTAGCTTGCTCCCGCACTGGTCTAGTAGCAGGAACGAGCTACATTAATTTTAGAGAATAAATACATCAAGATTAATATAGTATAATATTTTAAGCAATCATAATATTTACAGCATTTCTAGGTACCCTTCATCAAGTTAATTTAAGAAAATAAAAACAAACCCTTAATAATCAAATAAATAAGTAACACTTTGACACATGATTGACAGTAAAGTCAACTTCCAGTTAACTTATATTATCTAATTTGCTAAGTTCTCTTGGTATCCTTTGTTGTAGGCTTAGGGGCAGCACTATTGGAAGCTAGCTGCTTAATGGTGGCTGCACATATATGCCTATTCACATTGGCACTCCCAATGTGTGCAGGTAGGTCCCAGTAGTGCATTGTTGCTCCTTCAACAAAGAATACCTAGAGAATGAGGCAAATTTGATAATATAATAAATTGAAAAGTTTTTTTAAAAAATATTTGTTCTATCTGAATCATGAAACAAATTGAGTGTTGTGTCCCTTAAAGGGATGTTGAATGATAAATTTGAAAGCACATCAAGGCAAAGTACATTTTACTAAGATATTATTATAAAGATCCAGAGTGCATGGAAATAAATGTGTACAAAATACCCTTTTCAACTGAACAATTACTAATTTAATAAAATACTCGTCTGCTTTGCTAATAGCCCCAATGTTCACATATTCATTTGTTTTAAAATGTTATCTACAAATGTATTGCAGCCTTTCCTCTTACATTTTCCACAGTATATCATAATCTATTTTGGAAATATTTTATGGTTTATAAATTTCCATATACATTCATCATTTCCTTGAGATAAGCAAATTATTTTTCAAACCATTTCATATTTTTCCAAATTATTATTTGCAAAATATTTTTATCTTTTTGTTTTTTAGAAAACAAAACAAAAATGTAAGGTATTTACAAAGCTCAAACAGCAACAAGCCAATAAAAAAGGTTTTAGGAGGCCTGGTAAAGTGTGGTAGTAACAAATGTGGATAATATAGAAACTAATTGTAAAATAAAGTCCTGGGGAGAGACTAATAGGGCAGGGTAGGAACTGAATGGTCATCTGTAAACGTATTTAGGAAAGAAGAAAATATAGGTTTGGGTAGAGAGTCCTTTATTGGGGATATTAGAATTTTAGACCAAATAATAGAAATCTACAATTAACTCTGGAGGAAATACATTCAAGGCTGAAATTCAAAAGGGAATAAAAATGTAGAAAATGTAGATAGTTTTTCATCTGCATTAATGTCTTCTTTTTTAAAAATAATTACAGTTCTAACCTATGTATTTACCCATCATAATGACAACTCACTATCCAGTTGCAATAATTTGAAACAGGGTTGTTAAAAAAAAAAAACTCCTAGTGTAAATTCATGAATAATAAAAATCTTGGTGCAAAATGTTTAACCAGACCCCATATCTACAGTTCAAGAGAATTTCTTCTATCATATTTGGTTCTATGGGCTTGATTTATCAAGCAACGGCAGACAGAGGCGTACATATGCGCCTCTGTCCGCCGCAGTTTGCCTCTGGCAGACTGAATTTCCCTGGTGGAATTTAACATTGCATGCGATTAGCACAGCTAATCACGTGTGGGCAGGAGCTGTCAATCTCCCCGGTCAGACAATACTGGGGAGATTTAAATTCTCCAACTAAGAGGTGGGAAAGAGGATAGGAAGCAGCGGTTTGATGACCGCTGATTCATAAATACGGACTGCAGGTTTGTGAGAACCTTCAGGCGTAGATGAGCGAAGCCTTTAATAAATCAAGGCCTATGAGAATATTTGATTCTATGAGAAGCTCAAAAGACAATTTAGGACAGCATCACAGTCCTTTCTTTAACAAAATTATGCGTGACATTTTCTTATAGGACCAGTAAATACAGTAGATTTGCATAGTCAACAAATGAATGATAAAAAGACAATGCAATAGCACATCCACTCCTCCTGTGTAATGTGCCATCAGCCAATCACAAATTCATATATGTCGATTTTGTGAAATCTTGCACATGCTCAGTAGGAGCTAATGACTCAAAAAGTGTAAATATAAAAAGACTGTGCACATTTTGTTAATGGGAGTAAATTGGAAAGTTGTTTAAAATTTCTGCTCTATCTGAATCAGGAAAGTTTAATTTTGACTTGAGCATCCCTTTAATTAAGCAGATTAATTTAATCTATCATTGTTCTCAAACTTTCCTAAACAGACAGATTTAGTAGCTATCTTTTGCTAAATTATGCAAACAGGAAAATTCCATTGTTAAACTATATTAACAACAGTTAGCCACAACAAATTAAAACATGCAAGTAGATCATAAATACTTTCTGCTAAAATGTGTGCTCATGTAAATAGCAGTTATATATAAAATTCAGTCAAATAAGGTACACATTTGTTTATGAGGTCAAAAACCTGCATCACAAACAGGTTTTCAACAAAAAAAGCTCCCCGAAAAAGACTTTGGGGCCCATTTATCAAGCTCTGAATGGAGTTTGTGCACCCCGTGTTTCTGGCGAGTCTTCAGACTCGCCAGAAACACAAGTTATGGAGCTGCTCCATAACCTGTCCGCCTGCTCTGATGAAGCGGACAGGAATCGCCGGAAATCAACCCGATCGAGTACACCCCCTGCTGGCGGTCGCGAGTCTGCAGGGGACGGAGTTGCACCAGCAGCTCGTGTGAGCTGCTGGTGCAATGCTGAATACGTAGAGCGTATTACTCTCTGCATTCAGCAAGGTCTTGCGGACCTGATCCGCACTATCGGATCAGGTCCGCAAGACCTTTGATAAATAGGCCCCATAGAGTGTTAACTGCCTGTTTTTGAAATAGAAACTGGGATGTCTCCCAAAACGGACACATACCATAGCCTATTCGCAATTCTTAAGGTTACAGAAATGCTGTATTCATGATGCCCCTTCGTTCACTTGGCATGGAAACAACACATTTACATGTGTGACTCATCTATTGTCATCACAAGTCACCCTCAACACTCAGCATCCATATGAATGCCATATGTATCTTGGCAGGATAGACAGACTTCTATATGCACTTCAGGACACCTACATCTACAAATGCGTGATTTTATTTTTCATATTTAATATTTGATTGTATTTCTCATTCACACTAGCAGATTTGTCATAAACAGTACAGGTGTTATTAAAATCATGTTTTTGCAGGAGATCACATAATTGAGGCTATCATAGTTACCTATTGCAATCTGTTTCCATCCGCACCACTGCTTACCCATCTAACCCATCCCAGCAGTTTAGAATGTTTGTGAAAGACTCTTAAACAAGATTGCCCAATTGTGAATGGTTTTAGTAGGGGACAAGCCTCAATGCATTCTAAGTCTAAACTCATTCACAAGGATGCATATATTATTTAACTCATGGTCATGAATTCTTGTTTCAGATTACAAGTTTGGATGAGTTTGGACTTAGCAGCATTTACCTCCCCACAATATCACAGTTCCCCCATCCATGTGCTCTCTAATTTACTCCTATTATCAATTTCTTCGTTCTCTTTCTATCTTTATTTAAAAAGCAGGAATGTAAAGCTTAGGAGCCAGCCCATTTTAGCTTCAGCCCCCTGGATTATTGGTGTCTACATTCAGCCAACAAATAAGCAAGTGTAACCTAGGTTCTAAAACAAAAATTGGCTGGCTCCTAAGCTTTACATTCTTGTTCTTTTTAAATAGAGATAGCAAGAGAACAAAGAAAAATTGATAATAGGAGTAAATGAGAAAGTTGCTTAAAATTGCGTGCTCTATCTGAATCATGAAAGAAAAAAATTTGGATTTAGCATCCCTTTAAACAACATTTGTTGAAGTGTTGCTCATGAAAAGCAAAATCATTACTTGCAATGAAAGGGAAGATACTAAGGGGCCCATTTATCAAAGGGCTTGCGGACCTGATCCGACACTGCGGATCAGGTCCGCAAGACCTCGCTAAATGCGGAGAGCAATACGCTCTCCGCATTTAACATTGCACCAGCAGCTCACAAGAGCTACTGGTGCAACGCCGCCCCCTGCTGACTCGCGGCCAATCGGCCGCCAGCAGGGGGGTGTCAATCAACCCGATCGTATTCGATCGGGTTGATTTCCGGCGATTTCTGTCCGCCTGCTCAGAGCAGGCGGACAGGGTTATGGAGCAGCGGTCTTTAGACCGCTGCTTCATAACTTGTGTTTCTGGCGAGTCTGAAGACTCGCCAGAAACACGGCCCTTCAAGCTCCATACGGAGCTTGATAAATGGGCCTGTAAGAGTAAGGGGTTTAGGTGTGGATATTATTGTAGGAGAGAAATCAGCAATATGTGCTTGCATGTTACCATATAAATAGTAGGCTAAAGTGTTATAGAAATATGAGCATATTAATGTTTGTATAGAAATATAATTATATTTAGTTATATTTATTGTTGAAACCCCAATTTTTTTTTCTCCATAATTTAGAATGTGCATGCAGTTTTAAACAACTTTCCAATTTACTTCTATTACCTAATTTGCTTCTTTCTCTTGATAATCTTTGTTGAAAAGCATATCTAAATAGGTTCTGTAGCTGCTGATTGGTGGCTGCGCATAGTTGCCTCGTGTGATTGGCTCACCCATGTACATTGCTATTTCTTCAACAAAAGATATCTAAAGAATGAAGCAAATTAGATAAAAGAAGTACATTGGAATGTTGTTAGAAAATGCATCTTTATTTTTTGCCGATTACGTCATGATATCAAGCCCACAATTTTTGGCACTACGTGTATGGAATTTACAACCAATCCGATTAGCTGTTTATGCATGTCATTATCACACAAATTAGTCCTCCTTCGCATGCGCACAAAATCGGCTGAAATAGCGCATGCACATTTGCAACTATTGAAGCAGAAATTACCAGCAGCTAGATTGGAATAACGCATGCGCATTTGAGACCGAAATCTATGCAATCGGTTCTCCAGGCTTTCTACATAGAATCATAATACTATTATCCTGCATGTCCTTATCCGCAATGAATCTCTTGCATTGAGTGACGTTTGTGGTGACGTTACGCAATCTTGCGCATGCGCAGTAAGAATTTTAGACGCCATATTCCAACTGCAGTAGTCGGCCAGGATTGGATAGGAGAGAAAGATACTCATGGAGTGGGTTTGGAAAAAAAAAATTTCGGAATGAAGATTACGGTGATACGGTAAAGATCTCCTAATGAGATCCTATTGAGAAGATGCTTATTTTGGATAGTTAGTTCGTAACAAGCATCGTTAAATTTTAATTACAGTGTCCCTTTAATAGAACAAATTCCTCTCTTTCAAATGTGCCCCTCTACTATAAAGGGAAAGCAGGGGTTAACAGATGGTCCGTTAGAGCCCCCTTCCCTCAAGTAACTCTGCATGTTAAGTGCTAAGGAAAAACTCTTTCAAATGGGGGCTGACAAATAAACTTTCAAAGTTCACTTTCTTGAACCTCAGCTGGGAGGTCACACCTCCTTGTGACATCATGTGCACTTATAACATCAGGGGTTTTAAGCAGGAGTTGGCAATAGAGAGGGAGGCTACAATGCAGAGGTCATGAAGATCTGGATAGAAAAGGGAACCCCCCAGTATGATAACATATGCTCTTCATCCACACTGGGAACTGGATTTGCACTATGGCCACGGTTATACATGAGCTTACAAGAGGTTAAGGAATTTGGCATTCAGATAGATTATATTGACTAATAAGTGTTATTTGTTTGTGTAAAAAATGGGCCGTAGTTGCTGAGTTATAAAAGTTTAAGGTCACTTATTTTAATATATATCAGGTATTCTTAATAGAATCAAAAATCTGTCAGAATTCCTAAAATGTGGCAGCTTTAAGGATTAGATTAATTGTAGTCCCAGATATAAATCTGTATGGTGCTGTATGGTCAGTGAACTCTTGCAGCAGTATACTGTGTATAAGTATAGAGAGAATTAGGTAAAAAGAGAAAGTCGGAGAGAGTGTGAGAATGACAGAGTCAGTGAGAGAGTCAATGAGAGTGAGAGAAAGATAGAGACTGAGTGAGTGAGAGTGTGTGATACACACATATATACACATACCACACACATGGTACACATTACATAAACACAGTATACACACACTTTAAATGGGCTTTGTTCATTGGTTGCATTGGCCATTTTTAGAAATTAGAATTTTTAACTCTTGTTAGTTTAGAGATAATGAGGGGTTGGCGAGTGATCACTTCAGTGTCTGAGAGTGAAAACTGAGGTAACTGCAGTAGTAATTCTGCTGTTCAGTGGTAGCCTCTAAAACAACTACATCTTTCTTTTCCTGAACAAAAAAAATTATATATATTTACCATCCAGAATTGTAACAAATGTTTCTGTGTCAGAATAAAACTTGTTTAAGGACAAAAAAACCTTGGCAATAAAAGTTCCCATGCATACATCAACTTTAAATAACATATCACTATAAAGTGTGGTCAAAGATGCCATCCTCTGTGCTCTTGGCACGCCCGAGTATGGCCACCAACCCCAACATGTACATACCATTACTCCAATTAATACGCATTCGTCTGAAAGCCCAAATACAGGACATCGTTATCATTGTGATCCTCCCTTTACAGTGTCCACAATATCCATATACGTCTCTCACATAAGAGTTTAACATGATTGCATAGTGTATGCACAGCCTTTCCACTCACGTGTTATGTTTCTTGACCCCATAATAGTAGATATTGGAATAACAATTACCATAACAGAATTACATAAAGCACCAAACAACAAAGAATGTGTAATAGAATATATAGCCACAATAAATCAATATCCTTATCACATCAATGGTTATAAGGAACTCATATTTAGGATAACTGTGCTTCATGCCTTTTATAGCATGACAGAAGCCAGTATCACCTATTAACATAATTTATTTTATGAGGGAAATAATGTATCATCACATTCTGTCTCTTATAATCCAACACTTTTCAGATACATTGAAAAAGTCCCATAAGTTATGATTAGACTCAAACAATAATGTCCGACGCAAAACAGTAGAACCCCTGTAAAAAGATCAAGGGCCCAATTCTATAAAGCTCTTTGGGCTAGTGACATTCTTTAAGAATACTTGCAAGTACTTCTTTCTCCCTAGTGGAAGTCTATAAAGCCTTAAAACAGGGTATACGGGGTAAACAGGGTATATATAACAGGCGAATACTGCTATTTCATACGGGAAGGAGATGCATACATTACAAAACTGCACAATGAAAATCATAATTTAAAATTCATATAAAATGATTAGTTCAACTATTCCCCACTATTATACACAGGAAAAAATTGTATTGTTAAGGTGCATCACAAATTTTAACAAAATTGTTCACCTAAAATCGTATGCTATCAAAAACATACAATTTGTACATAAATTACACAGTAATAAATATGCACCACGTAAATCGTAATTTAAAGAGACAGTATACTGTAAAATTGTTTTTCCCTTAATGTGTTTCCAATTACCTTTTTCTTACCAGCTTTACCAGCTGCAGAGTATAAAATGTACGAGATTTGCTTTTTTAAAGTTTATTTGTGTATATGAATTAGCTGATTTTGTGTTTTGAAGCCACGACCTAATAAAATGGGTTGAGCTTGTAGGTATAATCAGATCTCATTACTTTATCACATTGTGTACATATACCTGCTTCTTTATCTTATATCTGTCCATAAACCAATCACTAATACTTGGAGAGAACAATGGAAAATTAACATTTTATTACCTTATCTCTTCTATAACTCACTGGGAGTGTAATTTCTTCTACTGGCTGTGTTAACACAGCTTGGTCTTGAGGCCAAACACTTTCAGCATGGGGTGGGGATACCACAGGCTAAATAAACTATTTTAAAGGCCAATATAAGGTTAATGGAGATACTTGTAAACAATTTAATACACTCCAGCAGGTAAAGTGGATCATTGGGAACAAATTAAAGGTGCAAAAACACATTAAAAAAATAGTAATAATATGAAAAATACAAAGCAAAATTGTTTTTCCTAAAACGGTCTGAACATGGGTGTTCCATTGGGTTATATGAAATTTTTTCTCAAATCCCATTGTAATCCTGTAAACTTTTTTTACCCCACAGATCTCACTGTTTTTTCTCACAAATTAAAAGGGGCGAGTTTTTATCAGAATACTCAAAACACTAATTACTCTGAAAGGAAAACATAATATTAGGCATAATATTAAAGTTTAAACATATGCTGAGGTCTCTCGCTGTACTTCATCCTGCATTGCGAGCTTTAACTTAACAGAGAGCTCTCATCATTACTTCTATGGGAGACATCTTGCCACTTCCAGTTAGAGGCCTTTTTTGTCGAATTGCATGAGGGCTGCCCCTGCAAATGTTGGACTTGAAAACCAATCTAAGCTGGTGAATTTTATAGAATCAAGCCCCAAGTATGGTTTTGAGTTGATACATCACGGCACTCAGCCAATAAATGGACCAAAATCCAGTATAGTTTTAAGGCTCGCTGGATGAATAGTGTCCAGGACATAAATCCACTTTGTTTCAAGCTACAGGAGCTTACCCTTTTTCTTTGAACACGGTATGGTATGTTATTTAAAGGTAATATGTATGTGTGTGGTCTTTTAATGTTTTTGCTTTGTGCCCTTAAACAGTCCATTTGACAAAGGTGTAAATTAGGCACTAGAACTTTATGGGTGTTTGCTTTTCATTTTTGCAATAAAAGCTGAATTTTATTCTATCATTAATTCAAGGGAGTATTTTTGCTATCTATCTATCTATCTATCTATCTATCTATCTATCTATCTATCTATCTATCTATCATCTATCTATCATCTATCTATCTACCTATCTAGAATTTTTGGAAAAACATAACAAGGCTCATATGATCTGAGAAAATGTTAAGTATTGTCGATTTGGACACAATGATCAAATGGTCACAATGATTGATAGTCCACAATGTCATTAAGACTGGAAAGAGCAGAGTGATGAAGCATTAGGTATGGGGATAAAAGGCAGCACATAATAGAATCTACTGGAAAAAAAAGATGAGCACCCAGGGATATATTTACAAATTCAGATGCAAAACCAATAGACTCCCCTTGCTCCAGCCTAGCAACTTGGTTCAGATTTGTGGTTTTAAGGAACAGGGGTTTAACATTTTTTCTTAATGAAGAACATATTGCATTATTCGTAAACCATTTGTACATAATTCCATTCTCTATTTTTCTTACAGAACACCTGGACAGTTAAAATATTCTTAGGATATCATTTAAGCTAAGTGATTTTTATGGAATGTGTGTATATCATTTTCTGTTTCTAAATAATATATTGATTAATGTTATGCACTGTAGAAAAGTTACCAAATTAAGGGCCAGATTACAAGTGGTGAGCTATTGGATTTTTTCACTTGCATGCTAACTGGGCTCAAAGTACTTTTAACGCTGGTGGGTTTGTGTGTATTACAAGTTGAATGAGCAAAAACCGATGCGCACTAACTTGAGGGCCCTTTCCAATCAAACACCTTGTCATATATTATATGCTTTTTAACCCTTTTAACATTTATATAAATATATATATATATATATATATATACTCTCCAAAAAGCAGGCAGCTCACTGGTCTTTGCAGTAAAACTAGAATTTATTACATCAGTTTAAAAAACAAACGTTTCGGCACTGCATTGTGCCTTTGTCAATGTTATACAACAAAAAGTACAAGGACAGAGTGCACCCAAGCACCCCGGATCCGGGGTGCTTGGGTGCACTCTGTCCTTGTACTTTTTGTTGTATAACATTGACAAAGGCACAATGCAGTGCCGAAACGTTTGTTTTTTAAACTGATGTAATAAATTCTAGTTTTACTGCAAAGACCAGTGAGCTGCCTGCTTTTTGGAGAGTATTGTTATGGTATCAGCAGAGCACCGTGGCATTATTTAAGTATGATTGTGCAATCCTATCTATGACTTTGTATATATATATATATATATATATATTTATATATGAATACTTTTTATTAGAAAGTGGACATATGAGTGTAACACTTTGTTTTAATGTATTTATGTTGTGTTTGGTGCACTTTTTTTTAACATTTGCACTTTTTACAATGTCTTCACTAGCACTAAGCTGACAAGCGCAAGTTTTGTTTGCACTTGAGCGAACCCATTTACTTTAAATGTGTAATATGCAGCATGTTAGCAAGGTTGCGATATTGCTAATCATAACCCACTTGTAATCTAGCCCTATAAATTTGCAAACAAATTTATGCCTAGATTACGAGTTTTGCGCTGTAGAGGGTACGAAATGAACGCGTTATTTCACCCCTCATAGCGCTGCCATTAAAAGTTTCTGAAAAGCCTCCTTCCACGTGTGATATGGTGGCGATAAGCTCCATACCGCACAAAAGCCAAGGGCTGCTTTGACGTGCTCGTGCACGCTTTCCTCCATAGACATCAATGGAGAGAGAGTGTTAGAAAAAAAACTAACAACTGAAGTGCGGAATGGCGATTGCCGTAACGCAACCCCATTAATGTTAATGGGGTAAAAAAAGTTATGTTTAAACCTAACACCCTAACATAAATCCCAAGTCTAAACACCCCTAATCTGCCTGCCCCCAACATCGCCGACACGAAATAAAGTTATTAACCCCTAAGCTGCCTCTCCCGACATCGCCACCACTAATAAAAGTTATTAACCTCTATTCCGCCGCTCCCTGACATCGCCGCCACTAATAAAAGTTATTAAACCCTCTTTCTCCGCTCCCCGACAATGCCACCACTATACTAAATTTATTAACCCCTAAACCTCTGGCCTACAACATCACCGCCACTAAATAAACCTATTAACCCTAATCTGCCAGCCCCCCACATCACAAAAAACTAAATTAAACTATTAACACCTAAACATAACAACTTTATATTGAAATTACAATATCCCTATCTTAAAATAAATAAAAACTTACCTGTGAAATTAAAAAAACTAAGTTTAGACTAACAATTCAACTAACATAACTATTATACCACCTAGCTCCCCTGTACATTCCCTTTCTGACATAGCACATCTCCTTAGTGAAACCATAGCTCAAAACCCAAAAAGTGAAATTTTGGTTTTTGGAGATTTTAATATTGATTGGCTGAATCAAAAAAATAATAGTTGTCACTCACTGTTTAAATCTCTGCAGCTAACGCAATTAATCTCCTCTCCAACTCGCATAAACATCAAAAGCCATAATCACACCCTGCTTGACTGGATTCTCTCCACTTCTCCCAACCGAATCCAGGAGGCAGGTGTTCTCCCTAACAATTTCAGTGACCACTGCCTAGTGTACTGCGTGCGCAAAATGAAGGCAACTAAATCCTCTCCCAAGGTTAAAATCACCAGGTCCTTCAAAAAATTTAATCTTCAATCATTTCTAAATGACATTAAGAACTTCCCCTGGCACAGATTAAACCTAATCCCAGATCTAGATTCTGCAGTAGAATTCTTCCAGTCTGAACTCCTACAAGTTTGGAATTTGCATGCCCCACTGCGTAAGGTGAGAGTAAAAGGAGCACACTTAAATTGGATCACAGCTGACCTCATTCAAATGTACCAGTTTCGGGATTCATTGTGGTCAAAGTTCAAGCATACAGGCTCTATGAATGATCACTGTGTATATAGACAATGGCGAAATATATGCACTAAACAAACAAAATTGGCCAAGGCCCAATATTTCTGTGAAAATCTGATCAATAACATATCAAACCCTAGAAAGTTTTGGAAACTCATAAACAACTTACAAAATCCACCAATCCACTCACAACCCCCCACTATCAATGTGGACAACCAAACCCTGCAACTCCCCTTAGAAGTAGCAAATGCCTTTAATAGTTATTTTGTCGGATGCTCCACCACCCTGATTGACAAACTAATAAATGACACGCATCCTGAAACTACAAATGTGGATCAGGCCCCACTAAATCAGCAAAGACCCAATATACAGAAGTTCAATTTTAGACATGTACCCATCAAGGTCGTTAAGAAACACCTTGATAATCTAAAAATGAAAAACCAGTCTGGACCTGATCAAATCCCAGCAATGCTGTTGAAGCTCAGTGCTCCGGCAATTGCTAAACCCGTCACAACCCTAATTAACGAATCCTTGGTGTCTGGAAACATACCCAATCTTTGGAAAACTGCAAGAGTAGTGCCTATCCATAAAAGTGGGGAGTTAACCTTGGTTTCTAATTATCGTCCCATATCTTTGCTCCCAGTATTGTCAAAAATCTTAGAAAAATGCGTCCATACGCAACTATGTGAGTATTACCAGCAATCTAACTATCTGACCCCTGATCAATCAGGTTTTCGCCCAAATCACTCCACTACAACTGCCATCCTAAAAGTTTGCAATGACATGCAAACTGGCATGGAACAAGGAGACCTAACTGGAGCTATTTTCCTTGACTTTGCAAAGGCATTTGACACAGTAGACCATGACATACTACTGCTCAAACTAAAAAACTCAGGTATTGGTGATCATCCGCTAACCTGGTTTCGATCATATGTATCGGATAGATCACAATATGTCTCCATTTCTGACAGTGACTCCCTCCCTCTCCCGGTCACGTGTGGTGTTCCCCAAGGATCCATTCTCGGCCCCCTACTATTCACATTATTTATAAATGATCTGCCTAATGTCTGCAAATCCTCAACTGTACACATGTACGCAGACGACACAGTAATCTATGCAAACAATTCCGATCTGCCGCAGCTTGAAGCAGTGCTCCAAGACCAATTCACAGAGGTAGAAAAATGGATCTCAAAAAACAAACTCTTCCTAAACACTGACAAAACTGTCACAATGATCTTTGGAACGGGACCTAAATTACACAAATTACAAAATTCCCATCTACGCATCAAAACAAAATCCAATTGCACGCTGACCGCAGTCCACTCTTTCAAATACTTGGGTATGTTGTTAGACCCCAATCTATCTTTTGGCCTCCACATACAAAAACTTGCATCTAAACTTTACCCAAAACTAGGTGCCCTGTACAGAAACAAATCCTGCCTCAGCCCTAGAGTAAAGGAAAAGATTGTACAGCAAATGCTGATGCCTGTCATGGATTACGGGGACGTAGTATACGCACCTGCACCGCAAACTCACCTTAATAAACTTAATACATTGTATAACTCGTTCTGCTGCTTTGTGCTACAATGTAACTACAGGACCCACCATTGTGACATGCTAAAAGAACTAAACTGGCTGTCACTGGAATCCAGACGCACCCTCCATCTTTCCTGCCTTGTGTTTAAGAGCCTTTCTGGGAAGCTCCCACCCTACCTGAGCAGAATGCTCTCCCCGGCTATTCCCACCTCCTATAACCTCCGATCCAATACCATCACATTATTTAGTTTGCCTCAATACAAAAAGAAAGCAGCTCGATCCTCCTTTTCCTACAGAGCACCACAATTATGGAACGACCTCCCGCACACTTTCAAACCTTCCCCAAGCCTAATATCCTTTAAGAGATCCCTCTCTACATATCTCAAAACAGAATGCACCTGTCATGGTTGATTAATTACCTGTTCTATGTTAAATTTTGTATATATTGTGTATTAATATTGTTTTTGTATTTTATTGTACCCTATTGTATCAATGCAATGTCTTGTAGACCCAGGACATACTTGAAAACAAGAGAAATCTCAATGTATCCTTCCTGGTAAAATATTTTATAAATAAATAAATAAATAAATAAATAATACTAAAATTAAAATAACTACCAATTAAAAAAAAACTAATTTACACATTAAAAAAACTAACACTACTAAAAGAAATTGTCTAAAATTACAAAAAATAAAAAATACTAAATTTCAAAAAATAACAAACACTAAATTACGAAAAATAACAAACAAAATTATCAAAAATAAAAACAATTACTATTCAAATCAGTAGCTCTCATCCTATTGGCTGATTTGAACAGCCAATAGGATTTTAGTAGCTCTCATCCTATTGGCTGATTTGAATTTCAAGAATCAAATCAGCCAATAGGAATGCAAGGAATGCCATTTTGAAAAGTCTCCCTTGCATTGAAGATCCAGTATACGGTGGTGACCGTATGAAGAGGACACTACATGCCAGATATCTTCAAGGATGGACCCGCTTCACTGGGATGAAGAAAGAAGATGCCGCCGGGATGAAGATAGAAAACGCCGCCTGGATGAAGACTTCTCGCCGCCTGGATGAAGACTTCTCATCGCCTGGATAAGGATGGATGTCCGGACTTCAGAAACTGTGAGTAAATCTACGGGGGTTAGTGTTAGTTTTTTTTTTAAATCTTTTTGGGTGGGGGTTCTTTTTAGATTAAGGTTTGGGCTTTATACAAAAAGAGCTGAATGCCCTTTTCAGGGCAATGTAAAAGAGCTGAATGCCCTTTTAAGGGCAATGCCCATACAAATGCTCTTTTCAGGGCAATGGGTAGCTTAGGTTTTTGTTAGAGTTAGGTTTTTTATTTTGGGGGTTGGTTGGGTGGTGGGTTTTACTGTTGGGGGGGTCTTTGTATTTTTTTCCAGGTAAAAGAGCTGATTTCTTTAGAGCAATGCCCTACAAAAGGCCCTTTTAAGGGCTATTGGTAGTTTATTGTAGGCTAGTTTTTTTTTTTATTTGGGGGGGGCTTTTTTATTTTTATAGGGCTATTAGATTAGGTGTAATTGTTTTTTATTTTTGTTTATTTCATTTGTTATTTTTCAGAATTTAGTATTTTTTATTTTTTGTCATTTTAGACAAATTCTTTTAGTAGTGTTAGTTTTTTTTAATGTGTAATTTAGTTTTTTTAATTGGTAATTATTTTAATTTTAGTATAATAGTTTAGTATAATAGTTATGTTAGGTTAATTGTTAGGTTAAACTTAGGTTTTTTTAATTTCACAGGTAAGTTTTTATTTATTTTAAGATAGGGATATTGTAATTATAATTTAAAGTTAGGGGGTGCTAGGTTTAGGGGTTAATAATTTCATTTATTAGTGGTGATGTGGGGGGGGGCTGGCGGTATAGGGGTTAATAAGTTTATTTAGTAGTAGCAATGTGGGGGGCTGGCGGTTTAGGGGTTAATAGGTTTAGTTAGTGGCGGTGGTGTTGGGGAGCGGCGGAATAGGGGTTAATAACTTTATTATAGTGGTGGGTATGTGGACGGGCGGCAGATTAGGGTTAATAAGATTTAAATAGTGTTTGCGACGCGGGAGGGCCTCGGTTTAGGGGTTAATAGGTAGTCTTGGTGTTAGTGTACTTTGTAATAGTTTAATTATGAGTTTTGTGAAACATTTTTGTTACACAAAATCCATAACTACTGCTATAAGATAGCAATATGGATCATGTCGGTATACGCTGTAACGCAAGCTTTTTAGCCTCACCGCACAACCTGTAATATCAGCGCCATGGAAATCCCACGCAAAAATGTCATTTATTTGAGTGCGGGATTAACGTTGCGTTACAGGCTAAAATGATTGCGGTATAGCTATACCGACACAACTCCCAATAGCTACGTTACTGTTTTTACATTAAAATTGCCATTTTTTCAGCGTTAAAACCGTAGCACAAAACTCGTAATCTACCCGAGAGTGAATTAAATATTACAATTTTATTTGAAAATAACACACAAAAATATTAAGAATATTGAACATCTCTAATGTATCATGTAGTTAGGACCTGGAGTATACCACCAGAAATAAATATTAGTTCAGGTGTTTTTAACAAAGGATATATCTGGGTGAGTACATTCTCTGCTAGCATAATTCTGTCAAACTGTAAGGAGCTCTTTTTCCCCAGAAAGCTACAATAGGTACCCATCTAACCTTTCCAAATGAGAGTTAATTTTTAAGCAGGCGTAAGAGATCATATTTTTTTAAATATTCTATTAAAAAAAAAAAGAGAGAAAAAAACAACTTTCCAACAACGTTCAAGTGAGTATTTGTTTTAAAGAATAAGTTAAATCAACCTTTATGTGTGCAGACAGACAGACAGACAGATAGATAGCAATGGAATGCAGTGAAACTTAAACTTCAATATGGTGGAACCCATGACTAGAGAGAGGTGAGGAATAACCTCAATACTATGGTTATAAAAAGTATTTAGGGCTTGATAACAAGTGGAGTGCTAATTTATTGCGCACCCGTAAACGGGCAAAATTCTTGTCTTAAAAAGTTCTGTCTTTGTTTTATGAAAATGTGTAAATAATATTTAATTAAAGTGACATTTTGATTGAAACACTAAAGAGTTATTTGTATATGAAAATCATTCAAATACAAGTTACTTGCTGAAAAGGCAAATGAGTCAAAGGAAACAATACAATCGAACTTGAGAATTAGAGGGGTCAAGTAAATGTCATTTTTTTTTCTTTGTATGGCTTTTCTCTTTTCTACTGATTGACATCCAAAGCAAGGTGATGATATATTAGATAAAGACCCATAGCATTAACCTCACTATTCTCCCACAGATTTGTATGCCTATTTCTTTATGAAACAGTTTTTAAAAACCCAGACAAACAAGATCTGTAAGTATTTAAGGAATTATATTCAACCACAAGGGAGAAGCTAGAGTTTGGATATTGTGGGGTTACTCCATTAATAGATGCTTTTAGAATATTTTAACAAAATAGTTTAATTGCTTAGAGATCAAATTATTTCACTCTTGTTTCTAGTCTTTAAATAACCTATGAAGCTTGTAACATTATCCTGTGATTAGATCACTATGCACTTATTTGATATAGCAGCCTATAATATGTCAGCCTTCACTGATTGCTACAATATTGGAAAGGTATTCATGGACTTGCAGTTCATTTTGAAATCCCAGTTTATATTATTTCATTTCATAGCAACGCACAGCATGGTAAAAACATTATATCGGCATGTGCAGTATAACATTCATATTTATCAATTTACAGAAAACAAAGTAAGCCATCAATATTTTGCTAAATTAAATGCCCTCTGTCAAATACACCATTAGTAGAAAGATAGTCCCTAGACACTGTGAAATTAGTAGCAAGATAGTCAGAGGCGCTAGAAATAATAACTGTGCCAGGTTCCCAGAAATTACACTCCTCCCAAGTATAAAGTAATAGGTGCATCAAAGGAAAATATATGAACGGGCGCTAAGATAGCTAAGGTAGTGTGTCTTAAAAATAAGTGATCATATATCCCAAGAGTCTGAGTTAAATCTTTATATGTTTTTAATGGGTTTATGGATAGATTCAATATATAAAAGCAAGTCAAAAGTAGATAATTAATGTATGTACATATAAAGTGCAAAAATGTGGAACTATTTAGTTCATGTGTACAGATATATGCCAAATAAATTAATTTGTAATGCTAATGTGAACACAATATTACAAATAATACAACAAATAAAATCTATACAATTCTATTTTATTTGGCAAAAGTTCTAAAAAACAAATCTGATTTCTGATATTGAGCAGCAATAGAAAAAGTTCTTAAATAAGATAGGGACGTCTCCATAGAAACTGTGTGTGTATTACAGAATAAAAAACAACTTGATGTATAGGTTCCATATTTATAAAAATACAAACAATCTGTATCCGTTATAGGACAACTCACTGTGATGTTGGGCGTTTTATGCAGTCTTTGTGAGTGGAAAACCTCTGTGTTGGGCAGAGCAGTAACTCTGTTTGTTGTGGACGTGCAGCGTGCAGCCTCTTAATAAATTCTTGTATGCTGATGTGTGATTGGATATCTGGTATTAGTAATACGTCACTCCAAATCTGGCAGTTATTATGATACTTTGTATCCAGTTCAACCGTTTAAGGTATTTAGTGGCAATTATCCCTCCAATATTACCAGGATTTTTGTAGAAGTGTGTGATACAAGTGTTTGAAAAAAATCTGTGAAATTACCTGTCCCCACCGTGTGTGTCCGCACTCCCAGGAGTTACACAGGTGTATAAAGTCCAGAGTGTCTTTATTTCTACTCACTTTATGGCTTTAGCGCTTTCAACAAAAGCAATCCAGGTGATGCAGAATTGAGACAAGTGCAAAGTGCTGAAAAAGTGCAAATAGGTGCAGTCTCATCAAAGGTTGTTTGCCTCTTTCCAGGAGTATTTTTCTATGCGTTTCACCCTCAGTGGGCTTTATCAAGATTCTTTGGATTCACACTGAAATTATTTACAAACAGCTTGTGCAATTATGGCACAAAAGGTTGTAAATGCTTCTCTGGGATCCCCTTTGTTCAGAAATAGCAGACATATATGGCTTTGGCGTTGCTTTTTGGTAATTAGAAGGCCGCTAAATGCTGCTGCGCACCACACGTGTATTATGCCCAACAGTGAAGGTGTTAATTAGGGAACTTGTAGGGTTAATTTTAGGTTTATGTAGAGATCAGCCCCCCCACCTGACACATCCCACCCCCTGATCCCTCCCAAACAACTCTCTTCTCTCCCCCACACCACAAAGTCTGCCAGTACTAAAATAAAAGTTTTTTTGTTTTGTTTTTTGTTGTTGATTTTTTTTTTAAAATATATATTCTGCCTTGTAGGGTCCCCCGTTAGCTCCCAACCTCCCTGATGCCCTCCAAACAGCTCTCTAACCCTCCCCCTCTACTTATTTGCAGCCATCTTGGGTACTGGCAGCTGTCTGCCAGTACCCAGTTTGCCATTTAAATAGCTTTTATTTTTTAAATAAAAATAAAAAACACAATTTTTCTGTAGTGTAGCTGCCCCCTCAATTACCTACCCCCCACCCCCTCCCAGATCCCCTAGATACAATTTTCCCCCCTCCTCTCTCCCTCCTTTCCTTAACAGCTTGTCTAATAGTGTAGCCTTCCCATCCACTCCCGCCCCCTTGTTAACGCCTGCCACCACCACCACCACCTCCCTGCAATGGCTCGCACCCACCAACAATCGGCACCATTGCTGGCCGATGCAAAGAGGGCCACAGAGTGGCTCTCTCTGCATCAGATGCCTAAAAAATGTTATTGCAGGATACCTCAATATTGAGGCATCACTGCAATAACATTAAAGCGGCTGCAAGCGATCATGATCGCTTCCACCACTTGAAACCCCTGACGACGTACAGGGTACGTCATTTGTCATTAACGACCGTTTTTTGTAGAATATACCCTTTACGTCGTCGGTTGTTAAGGGGTTAAAGGGGCATGAAACCCAATCAAATTTGCTTAATTGATTTCTTTTCTTTTTTTTAAAGCATTTCTAGGTAGGCTCAGGAGCCGGGGTCTAGCTGCTGATTGCTGGCTGCACATACAGTATATGTATTTTGTCATTGGCTTACTGATGTGCGCAGCTAGTTCCCAGTAGTGTATTGTTGCTCTTTTAATAATGGATACCAAGAGAACAAATCAAAATTGATAATAAAAGTAAACTGGAAAGTTGTTTAAAAATATACGCTCTATCTGAATCATAAAAGAAAACGTTTGGGTTCCATGTCCCTTTAAAGTCTATGGAGAGTTTTGTAGATAATTTAATTTGATATATACATTTCTATAGGATTATGATCAACCCTAACTCCATTTATTTACCATACACAAACCCCAGAGTAACAATTAAAAGTAATATTTCAATAGGTTCATTGCTCAGTAAATGTTGCCCCTAAATAACGCATTATTTCTTTTATACTGTGGAGCCAAAATCCATTATTGGTAATGTCAGTGCATTACATTTTTCCTTGTGTGTCTAATGTTTAGAAGGGGCTGCTGATTTTATTTTGTATAATTATTTTGGTTTGCTTGAGATGACAACGCAAGTTCTCTCTGGCTGGGCTACATAACCTACAAATTACATCTGGTCAAATGTGCTATTTCCTTCTTTAGTACACATGTCAAGGCTTCTATTTTATTTATCTCTTTTTTCTGGTTTGTGTCAAATCTATTGACTCAATTTACTCTTAGCATTTTTTGGTTATAGTAGAGTACATCAGCAAGGAACCAGTGGTTTTAATTTTGTTTAACACAAAATGTGTTATTGAGCAGGCAACATTTAGGCTAAATAAACGTTGCATTGCTATGCCCTTTAAAAAAAAATAAAAAAAATGATGTACCCAATACATGCTTTCAAACAACAAAATTAAATATTGGAGAGCGATATTAAAATGATTACATGTAAAAAAAAGGGCATTTTTTAAAGGGACATTAAACACCAAATATATTTCATGTACATCCCTCTAATTATGGCTGCCAATATTTTGGAACCTAGGTTACACCGCAGGTATCTGAAGGAGAACTTCGGTACATGTACAAACACATCAGCACTGAAATGCAGTGAAATGTAGATTTCATCATGGGGGCATCTATGACTAGAGGGAGGCGGGGAGTAACCACAGTATTATTGTTATAAAATGTATTTAGGGTCAGATTACAAGTTGAGCGAAAGCGATATTTATGCTCAACTTAGTAATACCAGAGCATGCAAATGTGCGCTGGTATTACAATGCGAAAATGACCTCGTGTTTGCATTGCACTGAAGCTTTGTGCTCACTAGAGCGTGCTTCCTTTTTTTCCATTGGAAGCCTCGTTCTCATGGAGTGAGACGCGACATCAGATTTAGCATCGTGAAGGGGGTAAGTCACGCAGCGATGGGCAGCAAATATAAATAGATATGTACAGTACTGTGCAGAAGTCTTAGGCCACCATTAGATTTGTTCTCTTTATTATGATACAAACAGAAAATGCAGGGAATACGTACACAAAATATTAAAAAACACAATTTTCAGAACAAAATGACTTCTTCAAGCAAAAGCCAGTATTTAATGTGACCTCTCTTGGCACTAAGCACATCTTGAACTATTTTAGGGAGATGGTCTGGAGGTTTTCTGAAGTAATCTTCTAGAATATTATACCAGGCTTCTTTCAGCACTTCCGAGAGTTCTTCTTTAGATTTAAGTTTTCTTTCTCTGGCAAGGTAATCCCAAACTGTCTCTATAATATTCAGGTTTGGACTCTGTGGAGGCCAATCCATAAATATCAGTTTTTATCAGCTGCTTTTCTCTCTAAATATGATTTTACTGCATTTGCATTGTTCTTGGAATCGTTATCATGCTGAAAAATAAAACCATTCCCAATCAGGTGCTTTCCGGAAGGAAGGGTATGATGAATTGAAACCTGTCTGTACTTTTCAGCATTCATGATCCCATCAATTTGGACAGTATTGACAACTACTAGCAGAAATGCTTCCCCAAACTAGGACAGACCCTTCACCATGTTTCCATGAAGGCTGCAAGCACTCATTCTTCCATCTCTCTCCAACACTTTTTCTCACATATTGTCGACAATTCGACACAAAAATTTAAATCTTGGATTTGTCACTCCATAATATTTTTTTCCACTGATCTTCATTTCAATTTTTATGAATTTTAGCATATCTTAGCCTTTTTACCCTGCTCCCCTTCCTAAAAATTGGTTTCTTAGCTGCTACCCTTCCACAAAGACCATTCCTGATCAAGCTTCTTTGGACTGTATAAGGGTCAACTTGGCATCCCAATGAAGTTGCTAGATGCTGAGCCAGGTCCTTTCCTGGACTTCTTCTGGTCCCTCAACGAAGAAATTCTGAGAAACTTCTTATCAGATTTTTAAAGTTTTCTTGACCTTCCAGTCTTTTTTTGTCCTTGACCTCTCCTGATTCTTCAAATTCAACTGCTTGAATACCACATCTTGAGTATCCAGTTTGTTTGCTGATTTCCCTTTGAGAGTGGCCTTGCTGATGCAAAAGTACGATTTTATGTCTGTCAAATTCTATGATCTTTGGCATTCTAAATGGAATGATGTGATTGAAAGTTGGTCTTATTAGCAAGCTTCCAATGAATTCAATTCATACCACATGTGTATCTGATGCTTAAACATGTCTTGCACAAAACTGGTGTAATAGACCTTTTTTCACAACAGTTTTTATGACATGAAATAGTAGGACAAATACAGGTGTTAGCAATGACATTAATTAGGGTTCTATCTAGGTATACGAGGGACAGGTTCCTGCTATTACTCTAGTGTAAAGGGAGGTCACTAAAAACTTTACTGCTTAGTGCAGTTTAAAAAATGCTATTCTAGATGCAACTAAATACCGTATTAGGCTTGTTTGTAAAAGTAAAAGAAAACCAATATGGTTTTCAAGAGAAGTAGCACATGCAGTTAAGACAAAAAAGACAGTCTATAAAAAATTCAAACTCACTGGCTCAGAAGAGGATAAAGAAAAATGGAGAACTCACCCATCAAAAGATGACAAAGCAGTTAATCAGAAAGGCTAAAGCTGATGCAGAAGAGAAAATAGCACAATCTGTAAAAAAGGGTGACAAAACCTTTTTTAGATATATCAGTGAAAAGAGAAAAACTAACAGAGGGATAGTTAGACTCAAGAATGAGGATAGAGTATTGGAAGAAGATAAAGAAATAGCAAACTGTTTAAATGATTACTTTTGCTCAGTCTTTACAACAGATGGTAAAGATAGTGAAATTCTATTAAGGGATGTTACTGTAAATAATAATGTGAGTAGTACTTTTCTTTTTACAGAGGAAGAGGTTTCAAGGGCTTTATCAAAAATAAAAGTTAATAAGTCTGTGGGTCCAGATAATATTCATCCAAGGGTTCTAAGAGAACTTTGATCCGTAATAGCTACTCCATTAGCTGATTTATTTAATCAGTCACTTCTAACAGGAGTTGTTCCAAAAGACTGGAAAATTGCCAATGTAGTCCCTCTTCATAAAAAGGGTAGTAGGGAAGATTCTGCTAACTATAGGCCAGTCAGTTTGACCTCAACTGCAGGGAAATTAATGGAAACTCTTTTAAAGGAAAAACTTGTATCTTTCATTCAGACAAACAACTTAGAAGACAAAGGACAGCATGGTTTCACTGCTGGAAGATCATGCCTGACTAATCTAATTGATTTCTTTGACCATGTAACTAAAATAATAGACCAGGGAGGAGCCGTAGATGTTATATATCTAGACTTTAGCAAAGTATTTGACACCGTCCCACACAACAAACTTATTCACAAAATGTATTGCCTTGGAATAGATGCTAAGATTGTTAAGTGGGTAGAATGCTGGCTTAAAGATAGACGACAGAGGGTTTCAATTAATGGAGTACATTCAAATGAGGCATCAGTTACTAGTGGTGTTCCCCAAGGGTCAGTTCTTGGGCCTGTTTTGTTTAACATGTTCATAAGTGATATTGGAAGTGGACTTAAGGGGAAGGTTTGCTTGTTTGCTGATGATACAAAAATTTGTAACAGGGTAGATGTTCCAGGAGGAGTTGATCAAATGAACTGTGATATTAATAAACTAAAGGACTGATCAAATAAATGGGATCTGAAATTTAATATTACCAAAAGCAAAATTATGCATATAGGATCCAAAAACCCAAAGGCCAATTATAGTCTCAATGGTACATTACTGACTGTAATTAAAGAAGGAAAGGATTTGGGAATTATTATTTCAGATGATTTAAAATTTGGTACACAATGCCGCAGTGCAGCCAGCAAGGCCCGTCAAATGCTTGGTTGCATTGGAAGAGGTTTTTGTAGCAGAAATAGCAAGGTTCTTATGCCACTTTACACATCATTAGTTAGACCAAATATGGAATACTGTGTACAGTTCTGGAGACCACTCTTCAGAAATATATAAATAAACTAGAAGCTGTCCAAAGGAGGGCTACTAAAATGGTACATGGTCTAAAATATAAAACGTACAAAGAAAGACTCTATGATCTAAATATGTATAGTTTAGAGGATGGAAGGGAAAGATGTGACATGATAGAAACCTTCAAATATATGAAGGGACTTAATAAAATAGAAGCTGAAAGCATTTTTCACAAAAAAATAAATGCCAAAACAAGGGGTCACAATCTAAAGTTAGAGGGTAGTAGATTCAGGAGAAATTTGAGGAAGCATTTTTTTACAGAAAGGGTGGTGGATTCATGGAATAAACTTCCATTTGAGGTGGTAAACACAAAGACTGTAAAGGAATTTAAAAATGCCTGGGACATGCATAAGGCTATCTTAAGGAAAAAGTAACATGTAATATGGGTAGACTTGATGGGCCTTTTTGGTTCTTATCTACCGTCAAATTCTATGTTTCTATGTAGCAAACCAAAGATATATGTATATATATATATAAGTCAAATCGATTGTAAGATCGTCCCAATAGACTTATCTTAGATAGATGGATCTACAATGTCCACATGTACTGTGTGTCCCATACATAATATAATATGTACAGAGGTTAGCTTTTTCGTATCCTTCCAAATATGCACTCCAGTGGATGCTGCTCCTCTCTTCCAACTCACAAGAAGGTCAAACGAATTCTGAACAAAAAACACACAGAGGTCGCTTCATGTGCATATCAATAGTGTAGTGTCACTCAATGGTGCAGAGATACAGGATACACACATAGTGTTGCAGCACTCTCTTGTGCTGTTAGGGCTGGGGCGTTCTGGAGACAGTGCTTCAGCTTACTGAATTCCAGGTCACAGCTCCCTCAGCAGGTGACGATACAAAATGATAGACCAGGTTTTTGTATACGTGTAACACAAAACCTTTTATGTAAAATCTTTCATCAAAAGACAATGAAAATAAAAGTGGGTTAAAATAATCATTCAGAGCCACAGTATAGACTACAACACGTTTCTCTGCTGTTCAAGCATTAAAAACACGATGGCTATTTATATTTGCTACAGCAAATTATGTCCCACCATTTGTTAAATGTACACCTAGGCCTCACTTGTCAAGTCTTCTTACCACCAGTTAAAAAGCGGTGGTTGTATTACAGGGATAGTAAAGTCAAAATTAAACTTTCAGAATTCAGATAGAGCATGCAATTTTAAACAATTTTCCAATTTACTTCTGATGCCAAATTTGTTTTGTTCCTTTGGTATCCTTTGTTGAAAGGTAAATCTAGATAGACTGATAGGAGCTCAGTGTTTGTAACTATGTATAACATTGCTATAAACACTGTCACCAACAAATACATGCTCCTGAGCTCAACTTGGATAACTCTTTCAAAATAGGATACCAAGAGAACTAAGCAAAATTGATAATATAAGTAAATTGGAAAGTTGTTTAAAAAGTCATGAACTATCATATACATTTAACTTTAATTTTACATTACTGTCCCTTTAACATCTTCTTAAAGGGACATTGAACCCCATTTTTTTCTTTTGTGATTCAGATAGAGCATAACATTTTAAGCAGCTTTCCAATTTATTCCTATTATCAATTTTTTTTCATTCTCTTGGTATCTTTATTTGAAATGCAAGAATGTAAGTTTAGATGCCGGCCCATTTTTTATGAAAAACTTGGGTTGTTCTTTCTGATTAGAGGATAAATTGATCCACCAATAAAAAAGTGCTGTCCAGAGCCTGAACCAAAAAAGGCTTAGACTCCTTCTTTTTCAAATAAAGATAGCAAGAGGACGAAGAAAAATTGATAATAGGAGTAAATTAGAAAGTTGCTTAAAATTGCATACTCTGGGGCCTAGTTATCAAGCCGTCAACCTCAAATACGCTGGAATTCCGCAGCGTATTTGTGGCGAGGCTGATTCGCCTTAGTTATCAAAGGCTAGAGACTGGCAAAAGTAGAATTTTGTGACGTAAACTTCGATCCGCCGGACTCAGTCCGACACAGATCGATTCTTACGTCACTCCAGATGTTCCGCACACAAGTGCGGCACAATCTGACTACTTTTGATAGTTATCAAAAAACTAGCAGGTACGCTCAGCACTTTTACGGCCCAGCGTACCTGGTTTTCAATCCGCCACCCTGGAGGCGGCGGATCCCATAGGAATCAATGGGAGTCTGACCATAGCGAAAGTACAAGTTCGCTGCTGCCAGACATCCCATTGATTCCTATGGGAAGTGTCTACACCTAACACCCTAACATGTACCCCGAGTCTAAACACCCCTAATCTGCCCCCCCTACACCGCCGCAACTAAATAAAGTGTTTACCCCCTAAACCGCCGCTCCCGGAGCCCACCGCAAGCTACTCTATACATATTAACCCCTAAACCGCCGCTCCCGGAGCCCACCGCAAGCTACTCTATACATATTAACCCCTAAACCGCCGCTCCCGGAGCCCACCGCAAGCTACTCTATACATATTAACCCCTAAACCGCCGCTCCCGGAGCCCACCTCAACTATAATAAATGTATTAACCCCTAAACTGCCGCTCCCGGAGCCCACCGCCACCTACATTATACCTAGTAACCCCTATCCTGCCCCCCTATACCGCCGCCCTCTATAATAACGTTATTAACCCCTATCCTGCTGATCCCGCACCTCGCCGCAAATAAATAGTTTAACCCCAAAACCGCCGCTCCCTGAACCCTGTCGCAACCTATATTAAATTTATTAACCCCTATCCTGCCCCCCCTGCACCGTCGTCACCTATAATAAATTTATTAACCCCTATCCTGCCCCCCACTACACCGCCGCCACTGTAATACATTTATTAACCCCTAAACCTAAGTCTAACACTAACCCTAAAACCCCCCTAACTTAAATATTAATTAAATAAATCTAAATAATATTTCTCTTATTAACTAAGTTAATCCTATTTAAAACTAAATACTTACCTTTAAAATAAACCCTAATATAGCTACAATAGAATGCAAGCTCAATCTGATTGGCTGATTGGATCAGCCAATCGGATTGAACTTGAATCTGATTGGCTGATTCAATCAGCCAATCAGATTTTTCCTACCTTAATTCCGATTGGCTGATAGAATCCTATCAGCCAATCGGAATTGAAGGGACGCCATCTTGGATGACGTCCCTTAAAGGAGCCTTCATTCGTCGGTAGTCCGTCGGTAAAGAAGGATGTTCCGTGTCGGCGGGATGAAGATTCAAGACCCGGCTTGGAAGATGACATCGCCCGGATAGAAGACTTCTTCAGCGCCTCTTGGAAGATGACATCGCCCGGATGGAAGACTTCTTTAGCGCCGCTTGGAGGATCACTTCATCGGATGGAAGATTTCTTCAGCGCCCCTTGGATGATCACTTCTGCCGATCCGGATGTCCTCTTCGGTTCCATCGCTGCTCGGCTGAGTGAAGACAAGGTAGGATGATCTTCATGGGATTAGTGTTAGGTTATTTTAAGGGGGGTTTGGGTTAGATTAGGGGTATGTGGGTGGTGGGTTTTAATGTTGGGGGGGTTGTATTTTTCTTTTACAGGCAAAAGAGCTGAATTCTTTGGGGCATGCCCCAAAAATGGCCCTTTTAAGGGCTGGTAAGGTAAAAGAGCTTTGAACTTTTTTAATTTAGAATAGGGTAGGGCATTTTTTTATTTTTTTTGGGGGGGTTGTTATTTTATTAGGGGGCTTAGATTAGGTGTAAGTAGCTTAAAATTGTTGTAATATTTTTAACATGTTTGTAACTTATTTTTTTTATTTTTTGTAACTTAGCTTTTTTTATTTTTTGTACTTTAGTTAGTTTATGTAATTGTATTTAATTGTAGTTATTTGTAGTTAATTTATTTAATTAATTTAATGATAGTGTAGTGTTAGGTTTAATTGTAACTTAGGTTAGGATTTATTTTACAGGTAATGTTTTATTTCTTTTAGCTAGGTAGTTATTAAATAGTTAATAACTATTTAATAACTATTCTAACTAGCTAAAATAAATACAAAGTTACCTGTAAAATAAATATAAATCCTAAGATAGCTTCAATATAATTATTATTTATATTGTAGCTATATTAGGGTTTATTTTAAAGGTAAGTATTTAGTTTTAAATAGGATTAATTTAGTTCATAATAGAAATATTATTTAGATTTATTTAATTAATATTTAAGTTAGGGGGTGTTAGGGTTAGTGTTAGACTTAGGTTTAGGGGTTAATAATTTTATTACAGTGGCGGCGGTGTAGTGGGGGGCAGGATAGGGGTTAATAAATTTATTATAGGTGGCGACGGTGTAGGGGGGGCAGATTAGGGGTTAATAAATTTAATATAGGTTGCGACAGGGTCAGGGAGCGGCGGTTTAGGGGTTAAACTATTTATTTAGTTGCGGCGAGGTGCGGGATCAGCAGGATAGGGGTTAATAACTTTATTATAGAGGGCGACGGTATAGGGGGGGCAGGATAGGGGTTAATAGGTATAATGTAGGTGGCAGCGGTGTCCGGGAGTGGCGGTTTAGGGGTTAATACATTTATCAGAGTTGCGGCAGGGTCTAGGAGCGGCGGTTTAGGGGTTAGTAACTTTATTTAGTTGCGGGGGGCTCCGGGGGCGCCGGTATAGGGGTAGAACAGTGCAGTTTAGTGTGAGTGCTTAGTGACAGGCTAGCAATAAAGCTGGGAAAAAGCCGAAGAGCAGCGAGATCGGATGATTGATAACTCTCAAAGTCCGCTGCTCATCGGCCCGTACTTGGTGCGCGGCTTTTTGACAGCTTTATTTGATAACTTAGGCGAAATTTTTCAGGTCCGCGGCGGCGATGTGAGGCGAGCTTAGGCAGGCGTATTGGGCCGGCGAAGGCAGGAAAGTTGACACGTTGATAACTACCCCCCAATATCTGAATCACGAAAGACAAAATTTGGGTTCAGTGTCCCTTTAACCTCACAGGTGGTGGCGTTAAAACACCAAGAAATACTGTGTGTGTATATATATATATATATATATATATATATATATACAAAATGACAGGTTTTAAATATTTTTAAAGATTTTATTTTCTAAACAGGTATTTTACAAGATAGTGGATAGTTTGTAATCTGTAAATAAAAAAATTGACCTTAATATCCCTTTAAACCCATAGCATATGGCCACGGCTTTAAGAGGTTTGTTGTTATTCCATACTCAGCTGGTGGTGCCGAGGCCCATTATATTGAATAATGTAACTAGACAGAGATCTCATCCAGAATTTAAAAATGGTCATTGAGTTAAACATAGACCTTTAATATTATTGCTACCATATGATCGGTGTACAAAATTACAAAAATTATATATGTTCATAGCAGCAAAATCCTCATTTAACGTTTTGTTAAATTATTGCCACATGCATATAATTTTATCATCAGCCGGATCTCTATTATCTATTAACATTAACATTGTTTGCGTTGTTTTGGGAGATTATTGTCTCCTGTGTGTTGATATACAATACAGTCTTACTGCAATCAGAGTTAATAAAACTAAATCCTATTTCATATCAAGATACATTACTACTTCCCAATCAGAATAGAGATTGGATCCTTGTTGCTATAAATATAACTATTTTGTGCTGAAATCTGGTATTCATATGGAATGCTAAAATATATTACAGATCTCTGGTGCTTTGTATCCCTTCCAAACCTTGGCTAATCCTCTGGGATTGTCTTTTTAATTCAGTGCTAATAGTCAAGGATTTTTGTAATTTGTGTACTCATCAGCTATGTGTTTTGTAAGCTGCTACTCACATCTTATTCCTGTGCTAATTCTTATACCCTATTTTCCCTGTCTTGGAATATTCTGAAAATTTAAGTAACACAAAGGTGAAAAATTAAAATGCTGTGTTAAGGTATTTTATTATTGCACTATTGCAATTAAATTCACCTCCAGGGCAGAAATGCTCTACTGAGACTAAGTTCTACATATCCGGTTAACAAGAGTAATATGTGTGTAGCCACAATCACCAGCTAGCTCCAGTATGGAAGATATAAAAAAAAATTGTTTACCTTTAAAGTTTTTTTTTTTACTTACCAGTGATTATTCACTACATTGAAAAACACTAGTTTACAAGTGGAACACAAGAATATTAGTGCTATTGAGTGCTAATTGTGGTCAAGTTAAATCAATAACTTCTTGCACTGGTTTTACAAATTGAAAGTAAAATGTTAGTGTGCTAGTGAAAGCTTCAATTGTGCTAGCATCTGGAGGTCGCACAGCATATATGTATACAAAGCTCTGGAAAAAAGAGACCACTGCAAAATTATCTGTTTCTCCAGTTTTGCTATTTATAGGTATGTGTTTGAGTAAAATTAACATAAATTACTG